>NW_027107986.1:117556-162859 GCF_000696795.3 Halyomorpha halys | reverse complement strand
ATAAAAAAGTTTCAAATAAGACTTAATTGTGGAGAAATTTTAATTTTGTGTTACTCTCATTTTTTTTTACCGACTTTATGATGTACTGGAACTGCTACAAATCGGATTACAGCGTTTGTGTTTTAAAGAGAAAAAATTTCTATTTTTTCATATAAAATTTTCCCCATTTAGGTTCTCGTGAATTTTAAAGAGTTATGAGGATTTAATAATGATTTGTATATCACCTTCTCTCCTTTTTTGAATAACCATCCATTATACTATTCCACTATATTTTTCTATTAAAAAAAAAAAATATATTATTTTCATTTCTGAATATAACAGCGCGAATCTTACTAAATAAAGAACTAATGGTCTCATTGGCCAGTTGTTTTTTTTTATTTTAAATTTTTTGCTTTTTTTTAAATTAAAATTTTACATTAACATAAGAAAAGTATTATGATCTTGTAAAATTTCATATCAAGTTTTAACGGATTTCATAACGGAGTTTTCAACGGAAACACTCGTTTTAAAATCCCATGAGTCTAAATAGTAAAATTACAAGCTATCTCAAAAACTTTTATTATTATTACACTTTATTTAATTTACGATCTTCTTGAAAATGGCTCTGTTCAGTGTTTTCCACATTGAAATACGAAATCGTAGTTTGATTGGCTTTAAACAATTAATTTTCATAACAGCTATCTCTATAGTAACGTTTTCGGATAGTTTATTGTTTGAAATAATAAACCATCTTTCATTGTTAGAGGAGATAAAAACCGGAAAAAGGTAATCATTTAAAGAATTAGATAAATAAATAAAAAAGAGAAATATTTAGCAGATATCTTTGGCATTTCCATTCGGATACAATGACAATCAATCTTGTTGTTTCGGAATTTAGGATATATCTGCCGGTCTAGCAGGATTCTTACTAAAACACCCCCTTGCACAACTGTTGCACTAGTAACAGTACTTCCTTACAAAGTACTGCACCCCTGACCGTTCATGCGGTACAGATATATATTTTTTTAATTTTAATAGTTCATTATTGGACAGCCTAAGATTTTAGAGAAATTAGTTTTTAGAATGTAACGTCCTAGGATGTCACATTTCTAAAAAATAACAAAAAATGCATGAGTAAACTGAGTTTATAAATACATTAAAAAAAAAAATTTATCATAAATAAAGTTTTAACTACTTCCATATCGGCTACTTAATTATTGAATGGAAGTTTACGTTTTTTATTAACAAAACTTTATCCACATCTGTATCTTAAATGATGAAAGCTCTTAAATTTTTTTTATAATTTAAATTTTTATTGTTATATTGTGTCGATACCTTGATGACTAAATAAAAATTCGTGAAAAAAATTGTATATGGGTGCCAATATTTTTGTGTACTCATTTCTTGTCTTCGGTCTTCGAAGTTGATTTGCGAGGAAATGGCCGATTTATCGAAAACAGAAATAATGCTCGTATGTCACAGCTTAAAAATTGAATATTTTAAGTAACTCAAAAAGTAAATTCAACTTTTTAGGCAGCAACAAAAAAACATATTTAAAGTTGAAAAACTCACGATTGCTACTGTGAACAGGGCATTAGTAAACATTTTAATTTGGGAATTACGTTAAATTGAATTCATCAACTTGGAAATTTGGCGTATTTTTTTTCAGAAATTTAGGAGTTAATTGAAATTGGCTGTTAAATCAATTATTTTTAATTAAGAATTAAATTGAAACAGGTAAGCTTCCCAAAATTCTCATTAATGTTACCACTGTTGATGAAATTACCAATTCATGATATTAAATTTGAAATGTAGAGGTGTAGGATCATTTTATTATTATTTGGAAAGATGAAAGCTATGAATATTTATGGCTGGAAACAGTAAAGTTATTATTCTAAACTAACCTATTCGTGTTTAAACCAGTACAGTCAATCCTTGCGATGGTTATGTTCGCTTCTCTAACTATCCAATTATCTAATTTATAATCTTAAACACTTTCTTTAGACTGGTTAATTTTGTTAAAATAAATAATTTAATTTCTATCCATTTTAGTCTCAACACATTTTATTTTTCTTAAAAGTCCGACGTTTCGGCCAATCCGGCCATCCTCAGAGACAATCTACTTAATACAATTTTGGAACTAAATGATTCAAAAACTCAACAAAGTTTTGTTGAAACTTTATCACAAGAATTGCTGTGATAAAGTTTTAACAAATAGTGACTGTGATAAATGAATTTTAATTTTGGTCTTAATGTGAATATTGACTAATTAGAAATTGTTGTTTTGACCTGGGCAGAATAGCTTGCATGAAGTTGAGTTTTTGAATCATTTATTTCCAAAATTGTATTAAGTAGATTGTCCCTGAGGATGGCGGGATTGGCCGAAACGTCGGACTTTTAAGAAAAATAAAACGTGTTGAGACTAAAATGGATAGAAATTAAATTGTTTATTTTATCTGATTATCGTTTCTAGGTTGTTTTTTCTCACTAAAAATTATTTTTTCATTGAAAATGAGCGTTAGAGAGTTACCTGTCTCTCTAACTAAATATTTTACCACTAACTACTTGAATCAATCGGATTTATCATGCAGTTCAAAATGCTCATATTCGATTATAAAGAATTTGCATAGCTCCTAAAGTTCTCAAGGAGGTATACAAAATATTCCTTTAAATATTTTAGTTCGAAAATCATCAATAGAATTTTTTGATTTTTCGTGTTTTAGATGAAAAAATTTGTTTTTTTTTCCAGTATTTTGTATGAAAAATATAATCGTCTGCCATTTTGAAACTAAATGGTAGATTGTAATGTCGAGTTCTGTTAGTATTTTAGGAGAAATGACGCGGACGTGGGAGAGATGAATTTTTTAATTGTATTTAGGAATTCCAATCCAATTCTGATTCAATTGGTTTTAAATGAAAAACAATATATACTCGTAAAACAACGTTTTTACATCACTCCGATTCTGTGAAAGGATTACAGAATTTTGTTCAACTAAATCGGTGAGTTTGTTCCCTGTTTGCTGGTTGAGGCACGTATTTATAGCGTGGGACATTGCAGGGACTTGCACAAAGGAACTTCCTTATGTCTTGTTTTATCCTCTCCATTGGTTTATTCAGTAAGGAATAAGAGATCGGATCGGTAAAATTGATAATGAAAAAAATTATCTAATTGTCTCAGCTTTCTTTATTAAAACATATTACGTATCCAACGTTTCGGCTGATCCGGTCATCATCAAGGACAATCTTATAAAATAACAGCTTTATTATTAACAATATCACAGAATTATTATTATAATCACAACTTCACATTCATGTATAAAAATTTGCATGCCAATACCCAAGTCAATTAAACATAGTTAAAATGAACCTATAAAACACAAAAAACAAAGCAAAATATATTCCTTTACTAATAAATTTGCACCATTCAACCTTTTAATTTGCCAGTGTGTCACTGTATTATTGTTAATGATAGAAGAAGACAAAAATTGTGTAAGATAAAAATTATAAAAAAAAAATGCTATAGTGACAAACGGGTAAATTATAACATAGAACGGTGCACATTTATTAGTACAGAAATATGTTTTTTCTTATTCTTTATATTTTAACTTTTATAACTGGTATGCTAATTATAATTAATGATGTTTTGACACTGTTAATGATGTTATAATTAAAGCGGCTATTTTATTAGATAATTTTTGTTATTATTAATAAAACTTCCCGTCTCGAACAGTATAATAAAATATATTACAAAAAAAGTTTATTTATCCATATAAAATGTTCTGTCACTCAATTTGTTTTTGTAAGTAGATAGATTAATACTTTTTTTCGAAGATATTATTGAATGTTTATAACATTCATTTAGAATCTGTAAATATGTATTTAAAACATTTTTTTAACCTTCTGTTAATCATGTTCGCTTCAGATTTACATTTTTATTTTATTATTATGAAAAGGTACCATATAATTTATGGTTTGTTAAAGGATTTATTTTTCATTACATGTGATGTTTCTAATTTACGGTTAAAACTTCTAAATATTTATAGAACATTAATTTGTCTTTCATAATAATTCTCTTCAGTTCTTTTTAATTTTATTTAATGATTTATGATATAAAAGATGGATTAATTTAATGTGTCTAATTTTAATTTTTTTTTCTGATTTAATATGCACTATAATTGTATATCTACAATATTCGTTTAAACATAATTTGTTTTTTTCTTTATTTTAATGTAATTATTGTCTTTTTTTTTCCATTTATGAATATTAGAGATATTTAATCTTTTCAATATTTTTATTTTTTAATTCTTTGTATTTTATTCTAAGATAATGAGTCCCATCTGTTATATTATCCTAAAGACTATTTCCAAAATAAATAAAGAATATTATTATAAATATGTTTGTTAGACTTATTAATCTAATTAATTATTTATAGTTTGGTTTACAAGCAATAATTTCCGAACCTACATAAAGATATAAATAATTATAAATGTATCAAAAAAGACGGATCAACACAAACTCCTAGTGTTTTCGAGAATGAATAAAACCTTTAGTTGTTTCTCATTTGATATAAATAACCCATTATCGATATTTTTTAAAGAAGAAACGAATAATCATGTTTATTACGGTTTTATTTTATTATGAAACTATTTTTAATTAAACGGATGTAGGTCTGTGACTATTTAATTGAATTAAACGTACATTGTTAGAAGCAATTTATGTATTAATTAAATTTTATAAACTGTGATAACAAAAAGGAACGTTTAGGTTTTTTGAAGAGTGTTAAGGCTAGCTCTATCAAAGAGGGATTAAATAACACTCGTTAAAAGCTTTTAAGGGAAGCCGATACGAATGGAAGTAGAAGAAGCCTTGATTTAGGAATGGAGTGAAACAATTGGTTAACAACTCTTGAGGCTCTCCTTTTCCAAGCTAAGTTTTAATCAAATTTAGTACAGTCTGGTACCTAACGTTTTTTTTCTTTTCCTACCCTGTATATATATGTTGCTCTGTAAATGCTGGAAAATATTTAAAAATGTGGTATTAGTAGACCTCAAGTGTAAGATAAAAAAAATTCTGGTGTGATGTACACATCACACAACTTTCACTCACAACCCTGGCTAGCAAAAATTTCAATCGATAAATTTTTGTTTTTCTATTGCTATAAAATTCGTATTATAAAGTTTCTCTAAGTGTGACTAACGGATATCAACTGTTTTCCTGCCATGAATAGAACAGTTTAATAAAATATAATTAAGTAGTGTACATGTGATGTGATCGGGAGAGATCGGACACACTCGGCCGATTTTCTAGTATCTAAACTGTTGTCACTATTTCTATATTGTTCTCCTTAAGCTAATTATAAAATTCTTTCATAGTTCACATTTACATATTTTTATTACTTTTAACAAAGCAAAATGGTTAATTGTTTCAAATGGACAAAATTTAAGGTACTTCAGTGGAAGCCGTATTGATAAATTCAGCATTTATTCCCTGTTAATCTATTTTAATCAGGATAAAACCTAGCTGTTATTAAAGATCACTTCATGGTACATTTATCTATCGAGGTTAATTACGATCAAGCCGTTTTTGAGAAAATAAAAAAAAAGAAAAAATCAACTCTATAAAGTGACACTTTCGGCCATTCGATTTTATTGAAAAAGTTACTGCAACATTTCTGTCATACAATCGTCTTAAATATGTAATTTGAGTTTTATGCTTTTCATTTTTAATCTAGGCTGTGCACACACATGAAAAAATTTTTGCGAGACTTTGTTACTTGCGACTCAAGGTTCGTATTTTTCCGTCGAAAACTCAAAATAAAAATTTAGCACAATCGCAGTACTCCCCCTTACTATATACCATATATATATATATAAGTAAGTAAAAGCAAAAATTCATATAGAACATGTTCTGAAACTGATCTGTTTGTGGAACCAAATGGTGAAACAATTAATTTTTTTTTTTATAAACAAAACTTTTTTTGTGAATGTTTATCTCAACTCGCTATTGGACTATAGGTAACCAATTTCCAGAAAAACTAATGCATTAATTCAGGTGTTGATACAAATGAAGTTGAGGTTTCGTTTGAGATTAGTCAAAATTTGACTGTGGATTTACGAAAAAGTGTGGTGAGGAATTAGATTTTTTCGGCTAATGAAAATGTTTTTAATTTTTCATGGAGGCGATAGTAGACCTCAAAAGTATCTAAAAAGTATTTATATGGTCCGGTTCTGAACAGAATTTCTAATTTTGGGTTTTTTGATTTTTTTACCTACCTAACTATTTAAGGTAGGTAATTCTACAGTAAATTGACAATTTATTTGTCTTATTAAAACGACTAAAATTTTAGTTTAAAATTAAAATATTATTTATTTGTTTTTTTTAAACATATTTATTTGTTATTAACTTATTTTTACCTAGCTTTTTTGTCTGTTTTTAACTTATTTTTTTATGTTTAACTTATTTATTAGTCTTTAACTTATTTGTTTATTTTTAACTTTACTACTACCACTACTATTTAATTTTTATATTTTATTTTATTTATAACTTAATTTTTTAATTTTATTTTTTTATGTTTTAACATTTGATGAGTCCATTAATTTAAATAAAACTTGTATAATAAATTGAATATTTGTGATAGGTCACTGGAGAAGATAAATATGAGATGAATGGAAGTGGAACATAGGAGTGAATAGACACAGTTGAGAAGAAAAGAGGAAATGACTGATAAAGGAACAATAAAATAATGTATCTGTCATCATGAATATCTTTTAAGAAACGTCAGGTTTGGATTCAGCTACTAAAATTCTATCCAGTCAATATTTTCTAGTGAATCGATTGGTTTGAAACTTCCATTGCATTTAAAATCCACCATTTTTAATATTCTGAATCTGAATTCTGCATCGTTTCTTGTGACAAAAAAATACATATGAAATTATAAAAATTGAAAAAGATCCAGACCACCTGACTTCCAAACTATGAAACATTTTGATTTTCAGGTCTACCTGATTCAATTTTCAAAATTGGCAGGATTATGTTGATCATTGATTATTCTTAGATCTCAAATATGTTTTCAGGTTTAACTGTTTTAGAGCAATGGGTGATAGGGAAGAGGCAGACAGAGCATGTTCTGCAGGATGAAGTGGGACAAATGCGACCCAAAATTAAATTAAACGAGCTTTGACATTGTTTTAATATTTAATATATATATATAACCTAATGTATGATTAGTGATGATATGAAAACAATGTATAATTACTAGTCAAAATTGATGAGTCTGCCAAGTATAGGTAGGGGGAGTAAAAAATGATGGCTGTTTCAAAACATTAAAAAAAAAATTTTTCATTCGGAGCTCTATATCTAGGAAACTACTAACAGCAATAGAAAACCTTAAAGGACATCATTCAAAGTACAGTAGATTTACTAAAATATGAGCTCTCATAGAGCTATTTATATTCAATAGTTCCCGAAATATAGCTTTTCAAAAAGCAACATTCCCTAAAAAATGTACTGAAAGATCAGTAGTTAGTGATGTATTTTGAGAAATCTATATCTCAGAAACCATTCAACGTACAGATTTCTATTAGCATTTAAATTAAAGCAATTTTAATTTACTATAAAGTAGTTTATAACGCTTATCTTCGTAGGAGTAGTAGTTTTTATGATACTACTTTAAATGTTGTTCTTGTAGGTTTTCTAGTGTTGTTGGTAATTTTAAAGATACAGAATTTTTTTTAACGTTTTGAAACAGCCACTTTTTTTTAATCCCCCTACCTATACTTGGCAGACTCATCAATTTTGACTACTAATTATACATAGTATTCATTAAACTAATAAAAAATTGGGGTGAAATAACTTTTTTTCCACGGGTTTTGGTACTATGAGGTAATCCCGTCTCCTTATTCCAATCCAATATTAAATTCTAGTAGATATTAATTAATATAAGTGTATATTAAATTACACAATATAATTTACAATCAAATAAATTACTACCTAAAATTGAATAAAACAAATACTTTTCTTATTATGTATTGGTTATTATATAATATGTGTAAAATTAGCTTCAACCATTTACACCTGTTTAATAGTTATATAAGTTGCAGATTAGTTTGTTAATGTAAATAATTACATGGTCTGTTACGCATGTAACATTGTACGTTACAGTGTTGACAAGCGCAGGTAGAACATAGAAGTTAATGTAGCCCTAAGTTAGGAACACTTGGAACACAATCCCTTTAGTCGAGCAAGGAAAACCCTTAGTTGGTTAATTAACTTAAACATGGTCATGTCAGCAATATAACTTTTATAAAATATTTCAGATAAATCGTGGTTTAATTAATGGCTATTAATTTAATAATTACTTAGCAAGACTACTTCACCATAAAGTTAATTTAAAATCAAGATGTCAACTTTAGAATATGGTGATGTGTATATAGGGCTCTCCCGGTTTGCTTCACCACACAGATGTTCCATTTTTGGATTTATAAGTGTGAAAAGAGTTTTTTTGGAAATAGCTATTAATTTCTAATAGTTAAAGAAAAATAAGTACGAAAATGATGAAAGGCCCAGTTAGTTACATTAGAGTTGTCAGTAAAATCAACTCTGCGTCAACTCCGCAATTTCTATCACTAATGTTAGGAATTGTGTATCCAATTACATTTAAAATTGATTCAACAGCAACTTTTGCCAACATAAATCCCTGAAAATATTCTTCAACGACTAATGTAAAAAATGATCTGGTCGAGGACGGAACATGTTTTTATTCATTATTACCTGAGCAACTAATTCTTTGAAGTATTCGTCTTCTGTCAAATCGACCAACTCCAGCAAATTAATGTTATTGAATTTGGACTGAAATGGAATATAATACAATCTTGCTAGATAAAAGATCTAACTGAAACTATGGAATGTTTCTTGTATGGTTACCTACTTAAACGTACATTTGCTCTTAATCTCAGTTTACCCGACTATCATTGGGCGGTAGAGTTTACTGCAAGATTTGGAGGTTAACTTTTTTGATATAACGGAATTAACTTAATCTTAATTATACTTTTAGTAGAAATTATGTTTTAAAGATTATTCACATTTATGCGTTTGTAGACTGGGTTTGTGCATCAGATCCCTTTACTATGTAAAAGGTTGTCACACAAAGAATGATAATTGTGTGCTACGTGCTCACAACCAATTTTTATTAAAAATTCTGGTTTTTAATTAATTAATGAATAACGAGCGTATGCATATTTTAGACATAACAATGGATAATAATGAAATTAAATTTGGAATTTTCATTTTTTTCGTGAAATTCAGCATTGTAATATTTATTACACCAGAGCTTGATTAACCACCACCGTTAGCACATTCTAGGAATACGTTAACAGATTTTTTTCTACGAAGAAATGGAATAAAAAAAAAGTTATTATTGAAAATCCTTCTATAAAATATCGTTTTTTCTATCGTACTATTTACGTTATTGTAGGTAGATTTTTAAGATATTTTAATTTGTTTGATAGATGAAAAACTATGGAATGTTAAGTAAGTTTGTAGTTTTTCTCTGTTAGATTCTCTTTCTCTCTCCCTCTTTTTTTAATTATGGAACGTCTTGACAGAGGTGGATTAAACCGTGGAGCTTGAAGCAAATGTTATCTGGAGGAACTAAGTTTTGTGTCATAAAAAAACAAATATTATTTATAACAGTAGCTTCTAAGTCAAATGTAAAATATAAGTTGTAAAACTAATCTTATATTGATTAAATTTTAGCAAACTACGTTATTTGTGTAAAGTTACAATTTAAAAAAACAAAACATTTTTTCTAAATAACGATAAATTAAGAGGACAAAAATAATCATTAGAAACTGCTTTATGATACATTTACTTAGCTTGAACTTGAATGTAAATAAACACCTTATATTATAGATAAAGGTCCTGAGATCAAGTTTTTTAAAAAAAAAGAAAATTGAAATTTTCTGAATTTATTTTGGCAAATATCTCAAAGCTATTAGACGTACATACTTACAATAGGAATCAAATTGAGGCTACGTAACCGTCCCAAAAAGTACGTCCTTATGATTGTCTTCGTTTATTGCAATTTCCATGATACTTTCCGAAATAGATTAGTCTAGAATTAAAGTATTTCATAACGAAACCAACAATTCCTGTCTTTTTAGGTATTAGTTTCTCTAACAGCAATATTCTGCTTATATCTCTCCTGCTAGGAGAAGATAGACAGATAAATAATTCTAAAGAGAAAACAAAATGAATTCAATAATATTGTTAAAATTATATAAATGTTGAGAGAATAATATTTGAATATGTAAGACTTAAATATCTAATGATAAAAAGTTGAAAAAATAAATTTTGAATGTTTATTACGTAGCAATATACATAATAAATTATCTAACTATGCCATATTATTATTTGTTCAGATTTACATTTGGATATATTTGTATATCTGATAAATTTAGAATAATGTTTGTTAACTTACTGTAAAATAACCCTATTGTTGAGGAAGAGCATTGTGTTCATTTCATACAAAAGGATAGTTTGAGTGACAATCCTGAACACTCTGATTGAATAGCCGAATTGAATGTTAAATAGAATACAGCTCGGCGATATTACAGTAGGTGGTACGATTTTTAACTGAAATAATCATTTAAGGAATACTTTTGGATTTTGGTAATAAATTATTTAACTATGATGATTATTTAGATAATAATACTATGTGATTATCATCCTTATTTTGATTATAACAATTCTAAAGTTCAAAGAAGTAAGAGAAGAAATCATGAATATATCGAAGAAATAATATTTATTAGAGGATAGTAAATGATACAAATCCCATATATATACGGTTTATTTATAGAATTTTATGTATAACAAAGAGAACCGAGACCCCCCCCCCCTTCCCTCCCAAGAAAAAGTGTAAAAATGCACAGCCTTTTATTTTTCATTTTCCATAGCAATGGTTCACTGTAGCTATAAATTATGAAAGTTTACAACATATTATAGAATATCCGGATCCGGCAGTAGCAGATAATTATTTATTGTAGTATTGTAGCTGTCAGTCAACCCTGTGGGTTTGGGAGCCTTTCGGGGTGCACCTAGCTCCATAAAATTTGTATCCTTAATTGGGGAAAAATCTGGCAGTCGACCATGATGCTGACCAAATCACATCCTTGCAAAGTATTGAACCTCCGACCCTTCACGGGTTGTAGCAGTGGAGATTTATTCTATTTTTTTTTATATGTATTCCTATGTAGGAGATGCAGCAAAAGGTTAAACATATTCTTAAAAGCTATGAGTTTATATTTTATACAATAGAACTATTCAAACATACATATAAAATTATATTCATTGATTATAATGATTATTCAATAGCTGTAATGTTTTATTTTACTGAGATATAAATAAATCTGTGGCTCAGCACACCAATGAAAGGGACAAGACCTACCGATCTGACTGACTAGTGCGGCGGGGAGGCGCACAGAGGTGCACGTTGACCTGCGAAAGTTTGAGGATTCTTTTTGTTCCATTGTCCTGTTAGTAATTAAAAACAAGCCCCCATTCTCCGAGCGAATAAATCTCTCTTCATCGGATTACCGATCATAAATCCTTATAAATTGTGGCCAAGTTCTTTAGCGGTTTATTCATAGCATTTCATTTACAACAAAGAGGCCCGACCCCCCGCCCCTCCCCAGAAAAAATATAAAACTGTTTTCTTTAGCATTTCCCTTCGGATATAATGTGCAGCCTTTTATTTTTTCATTTTCCATAGCAATGGTTCACCCTTCAGATTGCAACTTCAACGATTATATTAAAACTCCTTACCTAATTTTCTATTGAGAAATCTGAAAACGAATCAGTCTTTTATTACTCTCTGTACTTTAATCACTCGCTATACTTTTATGTTTTAAAAACTGAATATAATAGAATACAATAATTAAAGTTGTACACCATTCATACTAATTACCAATTAAAACGAATTAAAAATGCAGTGTTCAGGCGCCAAAAAGCAAGTGCTCTCCGGTAGAGCTAAGTGGGTGATCTATTATTTCAGAGACCGAGTGTGTGTTTACTAGCACTTAACTCTTGAGGCTGTAACAACATTGGCAGTCAAGCATCTGATGACGTGCTTCATTTATTCTGCTCGTGCAAAGCAGTCCAAATACCCTTAGGGTTCATCGCTTTGCCTGTTTAAATTCAATCTACGCTGAATCAGGAACAAGCGTGAAGTTTATCAGTGAATTAACATATTTATTCACTGCTCTTATAGAAGTTCAATTTGTGGAAGTCGATCAGTTCCATTATTCATTACTCCCGCACCTGTGTACCATCCGCGTAGAAAGCCCCCAATCCAAAGTTACTCACTCCCTAATCCAATCTTTCTTGGTTGAAACTTTTACAACTTCCGCAACATATGCTGTACCAAAGTAGGTAACGTTTTGAAGAAATATGTTATTCCAATACTTATCCAAAGTTTATAAATAGCTTTTCGTTTTCAACTGTCAGTTAGTCAACTTAATTTATTATTTAATAGTCTTAATGAATTAGAATGATTATCTTAAAAAATAACCTTAAAATAACAAAAATATTTAGAGATCTTTATTGTCGAGGCAATATTATAATAAGAAAAATTATATTTATAATATTATTTTTGTCATTTTCTCATATAATATATTTTCATTAATTGTTTGAGAGTTGTTTACTCTAATAAAAACACAAATTCTTTTGATCCTATACTCTCAACATATTTATTACCTGTCCAAAGTTTCGGCCCTTAGGCCATTAAGACGAAGAAAACTTAAAATTTTGACATTATCAACATACAATTCAACAAATGCATAACACACTAGTATTTCTTCTAACATAACTTATAGTTGATTTGTCAGATTTCCTAAAATAGTTATATATAGATATTGTTATATCTTTTTCGATCTTATTGATAATTTATTTAATATCTGAAAAAAACAATTATTGACAATTACTAATTAACTACTTATTAATCTTACTCGAAATCTCATAATAGTACTAGTTTGGGCCTTTAGAATCTGATTTGAAATTTACCATATTATTAATATTGTCTGAAATACAAATTTCTTAAAAAAAATATTTTAATTTACATTCACAAAATCAAGTACATGTTTATCTTGAAAAACTTTTACTAATGCTCTTTTCTTTGGGTCCTTTTCCATAATTTTTTATGCCATTACTATGTGTATTCTCTCCTTAATATATTGCTTTGTACAATATATCACTTATATACACTAATGAAAAATTAATGCATGGAATTTTATGTAACAATCCAAACAGATATGTACTATCTATTGAGTCTTTTATTTTACTATGGTAATTTTTCATTTTATTACTTAGTCTGAAACACAATGGAATTTCTTCTAAATCGAATTTTTTCATAATTATGAGTGTGTTATGTGAGAGTTAAAGTATATGTTAATAATATCAAAATTTTAGGTTGTCTTCCTCATAATGTCCTAAGGGCCGAAACGTCAAAGAGGTAATAAAATATGTTGAGAGAATAGCAACTAAAGAATTTGTATTTTTGTTATTAATTTTTAAATAATTATAGCTAATTATAAGAAATATTTCAAAGTGGTGTACCACTGTTACGCTAGACAGGCATTCTCTCTCGAAGACCCCGACCGATAACTTGTCATACTTCTATTAATTAGTTCGTCGTAATTGTTCTCAGCTGATTTCTATTAGCCGACCCCAAGCCTGTACCGCTATTCCTATTAATGCAATCCTAACCATCTTGGTTATAATTCTGCAATATAATTTATATAATTATAAACAATATAATTTTAAATAAATATAATTAATTTGAACAATGAAGTGTTAGTATTCACGTCTTTGTAGGAATAAATTATTTCGATTTATATACTGCTAACAATTTAATTTCTTAGAAGCGTATAAGAAGTTATTTATTAGCTTCAATTTTATTCCGTTGTTATTGAATGTTCAATAGAGAAACGTTGAAGAAACTGGTTAATAAATGGTTTGGGACATGGGTGTAGTGCAAAAGGCAAAAGAAGAGAGGAAAGTTATGTTTTTTGTTTATTTCTAAAAAAAAAAAAAAAGTTTGTTGTAACTTGAAACATTTTATTTGAAAAATTGAAGAACATTAAGCTTCCTTGAAGAATTTTCCGATTATTTTATTTTCGTATTTGTAATAGCTTTTGAAATATATGCTCATCAATGAAATTAATATTTAAAGATTTTTTTTTTAATTCACTTATGGTTTATCACTTTGCGATAATAAATCTTTGTATCTTAGCTTCAAATTTTCTTCCAGACTACTGGCCCGATATTTATTTCAGTTTTAGCACAAAAACGCAGAGGTCATTGTAGGATGATTCTCATGATTTTGCATTACCATCCACTGCTTTGTTTTTAAAATGGAAACCGTTCCGAGGATCACTCTGGGGTGATCTATGACTGTAGTGTTAAATACGACCAGCGGTCCGAGAGAAACGCAGCCAACAACGTAGGAAGGATGGATGGATTTTTTCAATTCAATTTTTGAATTAGATTTATTTTGAAACGTAAAACCTCATTTTGAGAAACTAAAGTAAAAAATTGATCGATTACAAAGATCATATAACTAAACAAAATAGTAAGATAAAGATACACTAAATAGTAAACTGAACGTTGCTATTAATCTTTTATTTTTCAAATTTGTTATTTTGTCGAGGGTACATTTCTCAAACTACAACGGATATGACACTATAATAATAAGAATATTATTGTATCAAATCAAAAGATAAAATGTTTTTATCCACACTGAACAGTATACCATGTATAAAGGGTGTTTCAGGGTCAAGTGTCCAAACTGTAAACATGAATAAAGGATCTCAAAACAAGAACATTTCTTATGAAGGTATGTTCACTAACGCATCGTTCAGGAGATATTCGGATCTAAAAATTTTCATTTTGGTGAATTATTTCGGTCATAATAAATAAATTAATATGCATCCCAACTGCTTTATTAATGAAATGTAATGATTAATATTAATATTGCATGTTGTTCCAGTACCTTACCTTCCATTTTTTCCATTACCTTGAGCATTAAGACATCTTTCTTCCATAGCAGCTTTGGCGAACGGTACTGGATATGTGTTATTGTCAGGTTCTCCAGATCTGACAGCGGGTGACATTAGACAAAACGTTCATGAAAGCCTGGTCACTGATTTTAATTCGTTACGAAGAAAGATTGTTGAAATTTACGAAACAGTAAAACATGTTCATTTCCGTTTGGCCAATGATATTGAGGAAGAAAGATGCCTATTCTGTCTTGATGCTTGAGGTAACAAAATTTAATATGAATTTTAATGTTTATATTTCATTTATAAAGCAGTTTGAACGCATATTATTTCATTTATTATAGAGAGAAAAACTGTATTCAAAAACAATAAAGTTGTGCTGCCCAAGTTCATTGGGTTGGCTAGCTACACAGCATACTTATTCAAATCTAATCAGACAATTTTTTAAAAAATATTATAACATATATAATAAGTAAACAATATATAATAATAGTATATAACATTTTTTTGTTTCATCTGTTTTCTTTTATATATTTTTTTCTTCTTTCTATACTTTATTTACAATATTTAAGGTTGTCTCCTTGAAAATGGTCTTAGGGCTGAAACGTTGGAGAATTTCTGAAAATAAAAGTTGAGAGTATATTTGGATATAAATCGTGTGTGTTAATAATGAAATAAACCGTTCTCCAAACAATCATTAATCTAATGTACTGAAAGATTCGTAGTGAATTTCTTTTGAGAAATCTATATCTCAAAAACCATTCAACGAACAGATGCCTATTATCGCTCAAATTAAAATTAGTTTATTGTACTATAAAAGTAGTTTATCTTCCTAGAAGTCGTAGTTTTCATGATATTTGCTAAAATAAGTTGATTTATAGTTGTTCAGACAATACTGTATTTCAGAAACGATAAGACGTACAGATGTCTGCGAGCACTCAAATTAAATTTAGTATAAAATTTATTACGTTTATCTTTGTGGAATTAGTATTTTTTATGAGATTTGACAAAATAAATATACAAAATGTTAATTTCTAGTTGTTCGCATAAAATATTTGATTTAAAAAAAATATATCTCTGGAAATATAAGACGTACACATGTCTACCAGCACTTAAAATAAAACTAATTTAACGTACTAGTAGTTTATGACACGTATCTTCCCAGGAGTTGTAGTTTTTATGATATACGCATATGTATATAAATTTTGCACATGAAAATTTGTAACTATAAATCAATTTATTTTAGCAAATATCATGGAAACTATTATTCCTACAAAGAGAAACGTCATAAACCACTTTATGGTACATTACACTAGCTTTTTTTTGAGTGATAATTGACATCAGTGCGTCGAATGATTTTTGAGATATAAATTTCTCAAAATAAATTACTAACTACTGATCATTCAGTACATTTTTTTAATGAAATGCTGCTTTTTAAAAAGTTATATCTCGAGAAATATTGAACGTAAATGGCTTCAATAGGGCTCATATTTTAGAAAATTGTCTTTACTTTAAATGATGTTTTCTTAGGTATTCTAGTGTTAGTTGTTTTAAACATATAGAGCTCAAAATGAAAAATAGTTTTAACATTTTTAAACCATTATTTATTCCCTTTACCTCTACTTGGCATAGTTGTCCATCTTAATTAGTAATTATACATAGTTTTCATTAAAGTAATAAACAATTGGGATGAAATAACAGCCTTTTTTTCTACTGTTAGGCTCTTGTACTGATACCAGTGTTAAATATGAATTTTTATTTGCCTAAGTCTTTTAATTTTTTATTAAAAAATAACTTAGTCATTAAAAAAACTACAAATTTCATCTTAATAAACATATTTTGTACTTAATACTTTTAAAATCAAATTCAGTTGATTTCCTTTTTATTTCATTCCTAAAATAACATAAAAATTGATCGAAGCACTAATTAGTTTTAATATTTTATTTAAAATGAACACATCCATAAGACTACCTTGCGTCGTTAAGTCATAGCCAACATTTGAAGATAACCATCAACTGATGTAATTTGAAATTCCGATTCCTTTACGGTTGCGATTCCAAAGGGGGATATGACCTCATGCGTATGATCTCAGACCAGAAGATGCCCGTTCACAGGATCCAAATCAGACTCCAGATTTGTAACGCATCGCAGACCAAAAAAGAAACTCGGAAAAAGTGTTCTGTAGCCCTTATAACATTACTTACTAACGGAACCTATATTTTCCTCTAGATAATTTTCGTTCTACAAAAAGCTATAAGTGAATTCGTGTATTACCTTCTAAAGACTAGCAAAGGAGGGAGAAAATAAATCTTGGAATGTAGTTAATGGAAAAGGAAATTGTTTTAAAGATTCCTCAATTTCTGAAGTATTTGTTAGTTCTTTTAGTTGGAAAAGAATTCTAATTTTTTACTCCAAGATCAATGTTGAAGAGCATCCAATCACTGTCAAACATCTCCAACAGTTCTTCCTCCATCATTAATCCGATTTATTTTTTGCATCCAACAGCTATGGAAACTCTACACTTAATTAACATTAACATATGTCTTAAAATGCAGTGAAATTTCTCTTAAGGGACATCCCTGTATAACGGAAACCTCTCTTAACGGATACTTTTTAAGGTCCCGGTCAACAAGGTACATATTTAATGTATTTGAAACCTTATATTACCTAATAGTATAACATAACATTAACAATTTACAATTTTTTGGATTTACATGATTTCGAAACTATTTACGGTATGGTCGACCCGGGAGAGGTGTACCTTGGAACATTTTTCTCATATTGAAAAATAAACATCCATATTTTCCTAGTATTTCATCTGTTTTGTCTATGCTTTTGTCTACCTTCCGTTAGCCCTTTGATGTTGTTATTATCACTTGTTTATGTTACTCCCTCTTCTACAATCCTATACTTAATTCATTTTCGTCCTGGCCTCCTCGCAGCGGTAAAACAGCGATTTTCTCACGAGTACACTCCTAAAGCGACATATTTTTTTCTCATTTGAGCATTTAGCTCACTTGGACCTCTCCTGAGTTTCTTATTTTTAAATGATGAGCTAAGGCAAGAAGATCTTAGATCTTTAACGAAATCTGGATTCTTCAGCCCCCGATGGAAGAACTAAAATTTACAATTTCAATTTCAAATTACATTGAATGTAATCGTAAAGATTTTTGTCATTATCACGTCCAATAATATACATATATAAAAAAAAAATAGTACAAATCATCTACCATGAGATATATACTCACGGTACATCTCTTAGGAGGCAAAAAAGTAGGACGCCCCTGTCAAGTTAATAATTAGTTCAGTATAAAATAATATGCAATAGAGTGTAGCATTTTTTGAATATAAATTGAAATTTTTTTTCATTGTTAAACTGCATGTGTATATGCTTTGTGGAAAAACATTTTTAGAGGTCAATATTAGATTCCTAATAAGTTTCATTTATAGGTTTGATGTTCTGGAGGGAGCTAAAATAATAACAAATATGTTAATTTGTTTGATTGTGGTTTCCTATCAGACGTGAAAATTTTATGTTGAAAATAAGTTGGTATGCCGTTTAAGACGTGATACCAAAAAAATCATACGATTTAAAAAAAAACCAAAAAAAAAAAACGCATCGTACTAAGGACGTGACGAAAGAAATGGCGATGAAAGAAAAATTATTCATATATCCTACAAAACGATGGTTGAGAAGAGATGTTTTCTTCATCATATTTTTTAACTAACCTCTTCTTAATAGAAAGTTCCCCATAAATAATCTTCCACGTGTGAGTCCGTTATGTTAAGGTTTCCTTGAATATTATTAAGAAAGAAATGATCATTTATAGACAGCTGCTTTGAAAACCTGCGTCGGTTATACTCCTGTTCCTGAAAAAAAAAATTAATTAATAAATTTAATGCAAACTGTAAAAAAAAAAATAATAAAATGTAAAATATTATAGATGGCATTCTTATTATAATGTTTTATTTTTATACTGGTGAACTAAAAAAATTATAAATAAGATAATTTCATCAATGATAATGAAATTGGTACAAAAATAAAGATAAGAGATCATGATTGTTTTCAACATAAGAAAATGAAGGGACGGAAAGAACTTTTGATCAAATTTACAAAAGTACTTGATACTTAAATTAAGGATGTTAAGAAATCTACTAAAATTAAGTAAATAATTAACATGATTTATTTTTATTTTCAATTTATGGTAATAGGGATCATAGAACTCATTAAACCATATTTACAAATATATAAATTAATTTAAGAAAAAAACAATTAAACTTAGAGTAAAATTAAAGTAAAGTAAGAACACAATCATTCCTTTTTACAAGATTTACATTCAGCCTGAGGAACTCTGAACTAGCTTTTCCCTTAACTAGAGGAGGAAGGACTCCGAAAGATCCCAACGCTCACTTCTTCAACCGCGTCACTGGTGTATGAAGCCAGTGGAGGGTGATTGAGAGTAAAACATAATTTTAGCATTTAAATTTTATGGTTAACATTATTTTTGAATTTATTTTTTCAATCCATTTTTTCAGAAACCAGATCATATATATTTAAAAATGAAAAATAATATAAATTTTAAACTATCAGGTTTGTTCTAACGATGAATCTTGAACTAGGTAGAACCCTAGAACAGTGATAATGTATTACGCATGCTGGAACGATGTTTCAGAATCTCATTTGACTGTTAGAAACGTCTCTGAACTTGATATTGGAACTTCTTGTCTGATTGTTTGATTGTGGAATTTTCGGAACACGAAATCTGAAATGTGAACGAATATTATCCCAATTCCTAGTTTAGGCCGATTTTATGAACGTAGTTTGATATAAGTAATTTTTTTTCAAATACTGCCCTGCTTAATATCAGTGAATGTTTTCAAGGCACTATATACGGGGTGAAGGGGTATGATTGGTCTATATATATTTTGTGTTATAATCTCCTTGAGAGATTTTAACGTCGTCTTACGTCGCCCAATATGATAGCTATAAGTGTCCATTTCAAACATGTGATGAGAATGGTGTCTTCAGAATGCAGTTTCATTGTAGTGGCCTGTCGAATGAATTACCTCCTAGTTAGTTATTGGAATATTAGAAGTAAACTAAATATTTATTCTATTAATATGTCTGCCCAGCCTCATAAAGTGAGTGTCCTTAATTGGTGAAACATGTGGTGGTTGAGTGTGATTCTGACCAAATGACGTCCTTGCACAACAGTTGGTCTAGTAACAGTGCTTCCTTAGAAAGTACTGCACCCCTGAACCTTTGTGGGTTGTGCGGTACAAATTTATTTTATATTAAATAATACACTATTAATACATCGGATGTACGATCCAATAGTAGTTTTATTGATATTGAGAAATAATTAGTTTTTTAAATGTTTAGCGTATGGTCAATACTTTTGTTGACCAAACTAAAAAAAAAAAAGTAGTGAAGTAGATGGTTACTGCTGTCGGCCGTTTTACACCTTCATGTCTAGAACACCTGCCATAAACACGCGGTCTTCCTCAGTTGTTTTTAGATCGTGAGACGGGTTTCAGTATCAAACAAAGTTTCTTTCTATCAGTTTTACTTAGAAGAATTTTTATAAAAATCTCCCGAAAAGTAATCTTTCAACTCTTAATTGTATCCGTCATCAAATAATACAAGGCTCTTATTTTTTCCACCTCAACCTATGGTGCTTATTGGCGGTACATACTTTATCTAAAGACCCATTTGCAGGTACAAGTAATAGTTCAACAGAAAACATGATAATACTTGTCTACAAGCTGGTAGTGAAATCCACCTACAGTTCATGATAAAACTGATGATCAAAGACAACTAACACTATTGACAAACAACAAATAGAAACCATTTTTTTTAGTTTATAATTTTTACATTAGATTGGAGTTATGTATGACTAAATGCTAATGTCAAGACGCCTACATATGACAAAACAAAATTTAAACTGAAATTTAGCTTATTCAAATATATCACAAACTTCACTCTAGATTTTAATGATGAAGAAATGATCTTGAGCAAATAAATTTTTTTTTTCTTTTTTTTTCGAATTCCATCTTGTTTTGGATCACAAAAATTCTTGTAGAGTTTCATTCATGTGAGTTAGAGGAATATTGTATAGCTTATTTTAATTTGCTTATTGCACATGCTTTCATTTGGATATGTAACTTGACCAACTAAAAACAAATAGATCACTTTTTCTTTAACTTCTGAATTTTTAAAATCTTCAAAATATCATCTTCAATTTAAAATAAAAGTTTTTTATCTTGGCATATATTTTTTAGATTCATGACAAATTTCAAGTTAGAGAAAAATAGGATCACAAGTAAATAAAATCTAGACCTTTAGTTATTGTAATAAAATTATGTCTTTGAGATTTTCAAAATTCAAAGGTTTAAGAAAAAGTACATAAAAGTCATTTATTTATATTGAGGTTGTCAAATCGCATATCAAATGAAAGCATATACAATAAACTTTAAAATGAGCTATATAATGTCTCTCTAGCACAATTGATTGGAAATTTACCACCTTTTTTGTGATTCAAAACATGATGAAATTAGGAAAAAAAAAATTGATAATTTAATCACTATAGACTTATCAAATCTTATTTGGTGCTGTAGTTTTATATTTTAAATTTTAGTTTAAATTTTGCTCGTTCATGGATTCAAAACATTTATTAAACAACATGAAGGACATTTTCTTTAAAAAGTATAATTTAAAACTGTATTAATAAGATGGTGTTTTTATATATTCAAACTTCAATAAAAAAAGATTTATTTAAAATTATTACTTTATATTTTTTTAAAACTAAAGTTATTACATTAATTACTTATTAATTATTACTTACAATAATATTTCTTTAAATTATTTTATTACACATATACATAAGAAAAGGTATTAAACATTTCGCTTGAACAAAAAAAAAGCATAATAATAATGATAATAATAAAGGCTTAAGGAACCCGAAGGTTCGATGCCGATACCACAAATCGTTCTGTCCAAACCCAAATCAACTAACTCAGTTTTAGTAATACTCCCATGTATGTTTTGGTCTCCCCCTCGGTCGTTTACTCGTCGGGTCAGTGTTTATTACATTTTAGGAATTTGTTCGTTACTAAGCCCTATAACCTTATACGCCGCAATGCAATTACCTGAATTGTATTTACCAAATGCATTTCCCTTACCTGAGCGTTTTGTAGCCTTCTGAATACTTCCGTTAATTCATTCTTTTTCGGTATGAATGTATTACGTAATACTTTATTTTCAAAAACTTAAGGGGCTGTTCTTCCCTTAGTATGAGAGGGCACGTTACGCAACTATAAAGAACCGTGGGAATGATAATAATTTTGTAAACTCTGACTTTTAAGTTTTTGAATAGAAGGGTAAATAATTTCGAAATTGATATCACAGGAACAACAATTTATTTATTTTTTAATTGACAGCAAACGTCTGAACACGGCAACACGCCATTTTAGCATTTTTAGAAATACGGCAAATCAACTGTTTGGATTAGCGGTGTTGTATTGGGCGTTTTTAGTTCCATATCGAGTGAGCGAGACCGGTTTTCAACTATTACTTATGTATCGGGAAAGAGTATTAGGTATTAAATTTGAGTATGTAAAATTTTAACCATTAATAAACTATAATATTTAAATTTATTTACTTTAAAATTATTTTCCAGGTCAATAAACGGAGTAGATACTAAACCAGGTCAATAAATGGACCCCATCCGAACGTTTTTCATTACAGTAAAGAGTAAATTAATTTTGAATTTGGGTTTTATTAACACCTGATTGAATTAAACTACTTGTGACCACGGACACTGTAACGTGTTTGAAAAGTCAGGAAATGACAAAAAAAGGCCCTGTAAAAGTTTTTTAATTCATTAGTTAATGGCCCAATGAAAAAAAGCTTGAGTTCCACTGCTGATCTACTTTGGCTATTTTCAGAATTTTGAAAAATCATTTTAAAAAAATATTCAAAACTGGAGGATTAAAATAAATTCCAATAAATGCCACCAAATCACATTTACCCATCAACGTAAACCCACGACCTCTTGCCTTACAGTATCCTATAATAATACCCCACTTATTCCTGTCGAACAGATCCGTTACTTAGGACTACATCTCGACAAACGACTGACATGGAATCCTCATACAAGACTGAAAAGACAGGAAACTGCTCGTCGATTCCGACTATTGCAACATTTACTAGACAAACAATCTAAATTGCCAATCCATTACAAAAGACTGATCTACATGACTATTATAAGGCCTATCTGGACATACGGAGTTGAGGTTTGGGGCTCCACTAAACCATCAAATTCCTCCAGAATCCAATCCTTACAGTCCAAAATCCTTCGTAAATTCCTTAATGCTCCTTACTTTGTCACTAATCAAGTCATCCATCAGGACATCAATGTTCCATATGTTGCCGATTTGGCCAGAACCAGATACCGTTCCTTCCATAATAAACTTCTCAACCACTCAAATCCACTTGTTTCTAACCTGGCTTCTCCTTCATTACCTAATAATCCTCCTAGGTGTCTGAAAAGAAGATGGCCTCGAGATCTTCTCCTCTCGAAATGTTATTGGAGTTCTATCAGTGGGTAGATTCTCCACATGTTTGTATCATGTCACTATGTCTCCAGCAAATTTACTTGTTGTATATATGTGTATACAGTTGTAAATAACAATAAATAAATTATTAAAAAAAAATTTTATTTGTCATATATTTAGTTAGTATTAATTATACCATACTTATTACGAAAAATCTGATACTTAGACGTCTAGGCCTTGCTTGACTTCACATTGAAGTACCCTATTATATATTCTATAATTTTTAAAATTTATGTATTCACTTCTTTAAATTAATATACATTTTCGTATGCACCTCGAAATTCGTCAATTTTACTAGAAATAACCAAACTGAGTATTTCATAGTCTGATTTTATAAGCAAGATTTACGTGAAATAGAAGCGAACATAAACAAGATTTTAATTTTTCCCACTATTGACAGAAGCTGAAATAATTCGAATAGGGTCAGGGAAAATAAACAGTCATGCCTCGAACAGTTCTATTGCGCAAAAATAACAACGGACGGCCTTCAGTTTCTAACATTGCCTTAGCCTTCTTGAGTACCTTCTCAACATGAAGATGCCCCTGGTTTTTTTTTTCCCCTACCAGTTTGCCTGTATAATAGGATTAATTAGAAAGAAGAGGTTCATAAATTAATCTTATGACTAAACATTTTAATTTAGGTAAATATTATTCATACATATGGCTGTAAAAATAAAAATTAGTTGTTATCTCAGGAACTTCGTGGAAAAAGTGACATGAATAATGAACACATGATGTTTTTTTTCAAATGTATTTTTTCAGATATTGAATTATGACTGAATGTTTATTCATTTATTCAACTAGATGTTTGAAAACTTGATCTTATTAATTAGTTCTTATTAAGGGAAAATTTATTTTGGAGATTTTAAAGTTTTGGACATAAAAAAAAATATTAATATCAATAACTGTAACAGTAAAATTAAAGAAAGCAATTAATTAAAAAGAAAACTCCGGAATCGTCAACTGTTCAAATGCATAATCACATATAATGTATTTACGTAGGATTTTCTGAAATGAAAGTGTTGATAATTGAAGTAAAATGTAATTGGTATATTCAAAAATGAATAAACAGTGTAGAATTTAGTAAAGTAAAACCTAAACATTTTTTTTTATATTTAATTTTTTGTTCTACTTATCGATGCAATTTTTATCTTTACGGTTTATGAGTTAAATTTAACAAGTTAATCTTTTACTTATTGAAATGTTATAGAAATTTTGACCATAATGTAAAAAAAACTATGAATAGTAAAAATATAGAAATGTGAGTTATATTGAATAACAAAATACTTTTTAATAATAATATTTTTCCCTATATATATATTATTTTAGTTTAATCTTAATATTTCATTATATTTTTAATAATTAATTTACTGTAAACTTTTAGAATGTTTTTTCACAATCATCATACCTGTAAAAAATAATAGTTTTTTTTTAATTAAATGTTAAATATTTAATTCAAAGTTAAAAAACTAGTATTAGTTATAAATTATATTAGGATTGCTTACACGTAATAAATATACTTTTTGAAAATGGTCAAAAATCATAAATTCAGAACGTCAAATGTTTTTAATAATGTAATTTAATACATTTTGTTGGAATTTTATGAATAAAAAGTTGTTGAGAACTTAATATGTATTTAAAAATTGTAATAATAAAATAAAACAGAAAAAAATTAATCATAAATAAATGACAATAATTAACGAATAGCATTAAAATTAATGATATTTAACTTATAAACCAAGTTATGAATGCATAAAAACAAGAATAGACCGAAATAAAATACGATCTACTGTCAAATTGGAAGGCAATTTCAAAATTAATTTATATAATAAATAACTAATTTTTCGTCTATAAATAAAAAGAACTAGAAAGATCAGTTGATTTATATATTTTTTTTCAATAAACAATTTAATTTTGAAATTTTCAAGTTTCACTATCGCACCCTATGTAATAACATAAAATGTAAATAATTAAGTAAAATAGATGCGATCATAAAATGAGTCGGAGGAAAAATAAATGACTATTAATAAAAACAAAAAAATAAATAAAATTACTAGCACTCTGAAATTTCAGTCTGCAATAAAAAAAAATAAAACGAAAATATTTAAAGCAGATGTGGGAATTTTTGTCACCACTGTCTTAAAGGAAGTTATTACCAAATTAATTTTATGTTATATTTTATTTTTATGGATTAACAGATGCGGCAAGTACCAATTTATAATTTAAAAAATTATAGATAAAATTTCTGATGTATATTCATATGTTTTTTAAGCTTTAGCAAAAAGTAATATAAAAAAAAACAATAGGGGATATATAAAAATAGGTTCCTACAGGATAAATCTAAATAAAAAAATCATTTTTTACTTGATAATATAAAATATGCACTTATAACATCTGTGAAGTTGGCAATTGATACATGTCTTTTTTATCTCGTGATACAAGCTCTACCCCAATCAAATATACATCGCTATAGAGTGGGTTCCATTTCCAGTCTTAAATGGAAAATCGTAAAAATGGAAATTGAACCCACCCACTGTTAAAGCTTCTGTTAAAATTTAATCAGGGCCTGTTAGAACAGATCTTTTATCTGATATTATGAAATGTGTTACTGATTCATGAAATATGTTACGTTAGTATATAAGAGAGAATATTGAGAATATAGTTGTTCTAAAAAATCGAGTGTATATTTATATACATTCATATCCACTATAAATTTGTATTTATCTTTTGCTATAAAAATTGGTGTTTTAAGATTTCTCGAGGTGTAAATAACGAATCAGCTTTGTTTCAGCCAAGAATACAACAGTTTAACAAGATATAAAAAAGCCGTGACGAATGATGCCGATCAGAAGAGATTGGACACGCTGGCTGTCATCGATTACCCTGTCCCTAAACTTCTTATTTATCTTTTAGTTAATCATCAAATTCTTTCATAGCTGATATTTATACATTTTTCATTACTGTCAATAATACATTATGGTTAATTATTTCAAATAAACAAAATTAAATTTGCATTAATGGAAGACGTTTTAAAAATTATGCATTAAACTATTTGAATGATCATTTGATCTAGATGATACAAAAGATGATTTAATTTCAAATTGATAAACCGAATTTAATCAAAATCGTTTTTGAGAAATTAGAAAAAGTGTCCACAATTTACTATATAAAATGGCATTTCCCGCTAGTCGATTTTATCGAAAATGTTGCTGTAATATCCCAGGCATATATATATCCTTTAATATGTAATTTTAGTTTCTTAAAACTTTTCGTTTTTTGAACTAAGACCTTCATACACAGACCATTTAACGATAATTTCCTAAAATGTGCATTTCTGTTAAAATTTCCCCCAACAAAATATTCCATATATAGATAAGTGAAAGTAAAAATATTATTCAGTAACACCAACCTCACTTTCCTTTCTCAATGCATTACCGTTATATGTATATTTAAAGTTGTTTTTCTAGAAATCGATGTCCCCCCCCCTTTAAAAATCTCTATTTATTTAGTGTAACTGAAGATTGTTGGCTATGTCGCACCTAGTTCCTCCTACCCCATAAAAAGTTTATAAAGTGGGCCACTACTGCTACGCAGTGTTATTAGTTTGGAATGTTTTTTATTGAATGTTCAACCATTATTAACTGCTAGATTTTATTTAATTTCACTTTTTATCTAGTTTTTAAGAGGTGCAGTTGGTTAGAATAATTCGGCAATTAGAAGATAAAGTGTGTACAAATATTAAAATAACTGTCCATTTAGTATATAACAATTGCTTCTCAGCAATCCCTGGTTTTGAGATAACAGTTACCATCTACTATATCCAGCAGTTTGTAGTTTCTTACCCTTTTAGCCAAATTAAATTAATAAAAACGAATGCATGTATAATTTCTACACTTAAAAATAAATTATGATGATTTAGGATTGCTTACAATAATGAATAAGTTAATTCGGAAATGCATTTCCAGCGGTCCTAAAACTCTTAGCAGTTTTAACTCCTAAACAATGCTGCCTGGCTAAAACGTTATGGTATACCATTTTTTTTTTAAACTTATTTATTGATATTCATAACTGTATTCAAATATATAAAACAAGTAAATTTGGTGTTAATTATATAATGACATGATACTGAATCTATCCATTGATAGTACTCCAATAACATTTCTAGAGGAGAAGATCTCGAGTTCATCTTCTTTTTAGGTGCCTTGGAGAATTATCACGTAATGAAGGAGGAGCTAGGTTAAAAACGTGTAGTTTTGGTTGTTTGGGAAGTTTATCCTGGAAGGATTGGTATCTAGTTCTGGCTAAATCGGCAATATATGGAACATTAAGGTGCTGATGGATGACTTGATTAGTGACAAAGTAAGGAACATGAAAGATTTTGGATTTTAATTATTGGATACGGGAAGAATTAGATGGACTTTAGCTGTACCTAGAAGGTTTCTTTGTTTTCTTATTTTTATTTACTGATATTTACAATCGCATTTACATAAAAATACATCTAGTAAATTAGACGCTAGATTATAATGATAACAATTCTCTAATAACATTCCTACATTAGAAGGTCTTGAGGTCATCTTCTTTTTAAGCACCTCGGTGGATTGTCAGGAATGGAAGATGAAGAAAGGTAAGAAACAAGTGAGTTTGGATGGTTAGGGAGTTTATAATGGAAGGATTGGTATCTGCTTCGGTCTAGATCGGTTACATATGGAACATTAAGGTCTTTATGGATGATTTTATTTGTGACTAAGTAAGGAGCATTGAGGATTTTACGATGGTGAAAGGTAGTTTGGACTGTAAGGATTGTATACGAGACGAATTCGTGTAGCCCCAAAACTCAACTCCGTAAGTCCAGACAGGCCTTATTATAGTCATATAAATGAATCTTCTCTAATTACTTGGATGTTTAGACCGTTTGGTTAGTAATTGTTATTATATTTGGAATCGACGAGCAGTTTCCTGTCTCTTCGATATGAGGAATCCTTGTTATTCGTTTGTCCAATTGTGGTTTTAGATAACGGATCTGTTAGACAGGAATAAGCGGGATAATATTAAAGGATACTATGGGGAAGGAAATCATGGGTTTACGATGTAAATGTGATTTGGTGTGATTTATTGGAATTTATTTTAATCCTCCACTTTTGACACCATTTTTCAAGGATGGTGAGTGACTGGAGGGTTTGGGATACAAAGGAAGGGTCATTATTCACTGATAATAGACATGTGTCATCGGCATACTTGGTGAAAATAGTGTTAGGATGGGTTTGGATGGCAGCTCTAAAAACAGGGTATACCAAATTAAAAGGCATTTTATTTTGTGTCGAATGAGCATCATTACATAGTAATTTGGTTGGTATTATCGTAAATCATCCCATGATGGAAGGGATCAATTTTTTCTTTTAATTTTGTCAAATACATACACTAATATATAAAAGTGTATATGAGCTTGCACTCAACACAGAAGCGCATTTGAAAAGGCTACTCAGCAGCTAATAAGATTGATAATGTAACGACTTTATAAATTTTAGTTGTTTATTATCCGTTTTAGTTAAAACATTAATAGTAAAAAAAATTAAAGAACATAAAATTCTGCGTGTTAATACTTCGGTAATCATTAGTATGGTCGTAAACCACCTACAATGATTGCTTCCAATAGCAGTTTTTAAGTGCTCTTTTATGCTATAATAACTAAGTACTATTTATATTTAATGATTGACCGATTAATTAAGTAATGGTACTCATTAGATCTTAAGTCAATATTTTTAATTTGTTTTTCAAGTATTGATGCGCTTTAATAACCTTTTAGCTGGGATGCACCGAGTTATAGGGGATAAACGAAACAAAAACAATAAAATAAAATATCTATTATCTAGTCAATTATTAAGAGTGAATTAGGTCCACTAGAAAAGCATTTTTATGTTATGTTTTGCAGAAACTAACTTCTAAAATGCTTTGCAGATATTTCAGTATATTTTATTCATCGGCCTCCTAAATGGAAGGATAACTATTCTCAACTTTTCTTAAATTATGATGACTCAGAACTTATGATGCAATGAAAACTTCACAATTTATCTTATTAGGGGTGAATATAGAATAGATAAAATTGGTAGAAGTATAAGCAATTCGCTATTCATAACTGGAAATATATATTAAGGAAAGATAATTTAAAACCAAACATGGATAAGTTAAGAAATTTCTTCCCCTGAGGATCAGCATCTGAAGGAATTGAACACCTAAATCGCTCAGATGTTAATTAATATCAATGCAACATTAATATTCAGATCATGATGTACAATTTGAATATTATTGAATCTATAAGCTAATTCCCTGAACACGGAATCACTTACAAATAAATGTAAACATATTGAAATACAGTGTGATCTCTGTAATCGGAACTGCATTACTCCGAACACTCCTGTAATCTGAACTTGCGTAAAAAAAAGTTACTTTCCAATAAAATCTGTAAAAAAAAAATTAATAAATAAAAATAGTTTAGTACGTTCCTATTTTTGAATGAAAAATGAAAAAGTTCATAATCAGTGAAATTACAAAATTAAAAGTTTCTATGTCGTGACTTTGACATTCTGAAGATTCTTCCTGCATTTTAAATGACTTTGTAAAATAGTGTTTCAAACCCACAATCTCCTAATAAAAGTTGTCACTACACCGAACTATATGATACTACTGGCATCTTAATTTTTCGATGGCACTGAACTTTATTTAAAAACTAAGTGTAACATTCTTGTTTTGAGTGATTTCTAAGGGAAAACATAATCTCCCAAAGGAGAAAATATAATATATGTTTGATTAAAACATTAAAAGTTCTAATATTACACATATACTCTCTCCATAGCAATGAATTGCATCAAAAGTATTTTTTAAAATTTATTTTATGAAATTTACAACTGTACAAAATAATACAATAAGTAAATATGTTGTATGTTTCATATACACTTGAAAATCTTGGGAAGGAACCACCCATCGGTGGTACTTTAAACATTAATTTAAATTAGAAGGTCCCGTGGCCATCTTCTTTTCAGACGCCTCGGAGGATTATCAGGGATTGTTAAGGATGAAAGATTAAGAATTAATGGGTTAGGATGGTTAAGGAGTTTGGAATGAAAAGACGCATATCTGTTTTGGGTCAAATCTGCAACGAATGGGATGTTAAGGTCTTTGTGAATGAGTTTATTTGTGACGTAATAAGGAGCATCAAGGATTTTACTTAGGATTTTGGACTGTAAGGATTGTAAGGATGCGGGAGGACTTTGATGGTTTGGTAGAGCCCCAAACCTCAACTCCGTATGTCCAGATAGGCCTTATAATAGTCATGTAGATCTATTGTAGTGAATGGGAAGTTTAGAGCGCTTGTCAAGAAAGTGTTGTAGCAATCGGAATCTACAAGCAGTTTCTTGTCGTTTCAGTCTTGTGTGTGGATTCCAATTAAGTCTCTTGTCAAGATGGAGTCCTAAGTATCGAATCTGTTCAACAAGCGTTAGTGGAGTGTTTAGAAAGGATACTGTAGAACAGGAGGGTAAAGGTTTACGACGGAGAGTAAAGGTGATCTGATGGGATTTGTCAGGATTTATTTTGATTCTCCAGTTTTGACACCATTCTTCAATAGATGTTATGTGTGTCTGTAGTGTTTGTGATGCATTAGTTGGGTCGTTGTTTACAGACAGTATACATGTGTCATCAGCATATGTTGTTAGGACTGTGTTAGGGTGGGTTGGGATATCAGCTGTATAAACCGTATAAAGAATGTGACCTAAGATACTACCTTGAGGAACACCGGCTGACTGAGAAAAGAGAGATGAGTAGGCTAGTTTATGATTTACTTTAAGGGTTCTATCAGAAAAGTTTTTTAAATTACAAAATAAATAAAATATCACTTTACCCAAAATTAGTTTGACCCTTGAATTGGTAGTCAGGTGTATTTGTGATTATTTAATGACTCTAAAATAAGGAATTGGGGGGAAATTTTTAACGGTATAAATACGATAACTGAAAAAAATTATGTTTTTAGTTAAATTATAATAATAAAGTTATATACGAATTAAATTAAACAAAAAATGTATAAGGATAATAAAAATTATCAGTTAGAGTAAGATTAACTTTGTTGAACTCTGTAGCTATTCAAATGTATGTAGTTTTTTAACACTTATATCACACAATCAGTATAAGACAGTCATTCTAGTTTGACTATGGTTTAAATATTTTTTTTTTCCTGCATATCCAAACACAATTTCGCTTCACATTAGTTTCAACTTCGGTGGAGTAATACCATAGAAAATCTCTGATAACGTTTCAACATGGTCAGTTAGAGCTTCGTTCAGAATCAGTTCTACTATATAATCTGATTTGCTATGAACTGCCTCTTTTTTTTTCAGTTCTTCTGCAGTCTCTTTTTTCCCCTTATGCAGTTTCTGAATGTCTGAAACATAAAAAAATAAATAATATAATAATAAAAATAAAATTCGGGTACTATATTGATTATGAGGCAAGCTATCACAGGGGAAGCATTCAACAAATAAAAAAAAAAAGGATAATGTGCATATATATTCAATAAACTGGTCTAGGTTACAAATGTAGAGCTCGAATAATGTTTAACAATTAATATGGCAGCAAATTTAGTGAAATAGGCGATTAGTTAAGATATTTACTATGGTTTAAAATTTGCATATATTTTAAATTATCATAATGAGTTTATAATCATGAACATAAATAATCAAAAACTTAACTTATTAATTAGTGCCAACATTCAAGGCCTCCATCAGATCTAAGAACAAAAACAAGATAATAACCATAATGAATAAAAGAAATAGCAGAATGATTAGAAAATAATCAACAGTACAGATAAATAAATAATGTTGAAAGAAAATGTATATTCTAAGTATTATAAGAAGATAAATGCTATATAAGAATAAGTAATATTCGAATTGAGAAAGTGGATAGAATAAAAAAAATATATATATGAAAATCTTATAAGTAAATATATGTACAAAATGTAACTTATTTAAAATTAAAAGAAATTTCTTTAATCCTGTTATTTTACTGTATACTACTTATGTATTAAAGTATATTACTTATTTATTATAGTACATTACTTAGTTATTATTATATATTACTTATGTATTAGTAAGTTTTTACTTATTTGTGTTCTTTACTGACCCCAACCATCTTATCATTTATTATAAATTGTTATTAAATAATTATCAAAAATTATAAGTATCATAAATTATCAAATTCATTATTAATTATCATCATAAACTATATTAATCTTCATCTTCTAATATCTATTAATTACTACATAAATGTATCTATAGGCTATAAAAAAAAATTGAATAATCAAATAATTTTTAGAGTAAAAAGTGCAATAATATCCACCCGTAGTTTTTTTCGTCTTTAACTCAAACTAAAACAAAAAATTACCATTGCAATTGAATTAATAGCCAGTTGAATTTTTAGCCCATTTCTACTTAAGAATTGAAAATAATATGATTTTTGAATGTTTCTTTCTGTTTTTACATTAGTTGATGTAAAAATAAACGTCAGCAAATTTAAACATTGTTGGCCTTCGGGAAAATTCGGGCTTAAATTTGCATCTGAACCCTGCTTGAGGTTCAAATATTGAAAAACATGTTATACATAAAATAATTCTTATTTTCTACATGATTTGAGGAGTATGTACGAATATATAACTAAAAATAATGGTCACAAAAAGCATTAAATTTATTGTTGATATATTTCGAAGCAGTCTGGGGCATAGTGGAATTTTCGTCATCCATATATCTCTTTAAAAAAAAAAATGTTACTTTAACTATCTTTGACGCTTTATATACTAATGTTAAACTGTAAATATTAATTCGAACAAGAAATTAAAGTAATGATAATATTCTTTTAAAATCCTGGGACAATTCCCTTCAGAATAAGATAGCAGATATTGAAAATGGGCTTTAGTACCTTAGAGTTACCAAATTAAAGTTGAACTAAATTTAAAAAAAAATAATATCATATATCATAAAATATCTCTGATAGTAATTAATTGGACAAAATATGATACGCCCAAAGAATGAAATTATATATCATAAAATATCTCTGATAGTAATTAATTGGACAAAATATGATCCGCCCAAAGAATGAAATTATATATCATAAAATATCTCTAATAAAAATTAATTGGACAAAAATGTGATCCACCCAATCTTCAAACAATACCAATTAAAAGTTATAAATTAAAATGTAAATAGATAGAAAGAGAGATGATATTTAACATAAATATCATTGGATGATTTTAATATTTATAAAGAATCGATAAACCTGTATGTACATATATTCATATAATCATTACTACTTCATTCGTTTCCCTTTTACTTCATTTTATTAGAATATTAAGTTTTTGATTTGGTTCAGGATTTTTTTTTCAATTACCTTTTTTTTGGTTTATTTATTTACTTTCTATATTTGATGTTTCTGACTTCCGTTTATACTTGTAAATATGTACATAAACAGTAATTGTACCTGTTTGATTATTATTTTTGGTTCATTTGTATTTGATTCTTATGATTTGTGTTATGATAGATGGTTTTATTTTATTTTACATATTTTGTTAATCATTCTTCTTTATTTTTTTATGTTTTCAAATTCATTGTTTTAATTTTTTTTTATGATGGTTTATAATTTGTATTTACTTTAAGGCCTTACTTTGACGCCTATATTATTATTCTAAAGGGATCAGTCTCAGAAAAAATAAGATTATTATTATTATTAATAACTAACAGAAATGAAAAGTAATAATGTTTATATAAACAATACGTTTAAATGAATATTATAGACATTCAATAATGTTTATACTAATGTAAAATAGTAATAATATAAATAAATAAAAAAATAAACGAATTAAATAAAACCATCTATCATATCATATATCATAAGGTAACTAACTTCTAATTAAAAAAATATTTTAAAAAAATATCCAAAGATAATTAACGATAAGGAGTAGTTAATGCGTATTTACATATTTACTAGTTTTTAATGAAAGTCAGAAACATCGAATGTATTAAAAAATATCAAAATACACACATCAAAAACGTAAATATCTTTGATGCATTAACGTATCTTTATGTAAAAATGGGTTAGTAATTGTCCAATAAATTAGTATTTGGTTTATAATTTGTAAGTGTGGTTTTGTAATTACATAAAAAGGAAAAAGACAGGAGCACCAATGGAGCCAAGTCGTAAATACAATGACATGAATCGATAGCACTCAGAGGGCATGAGATGGTTCGTATTTCCTTTAGGATATTTTTCCATCCTCCTTTTCTTTTGCCAGCGTTGTTTTTTACGATCTACGTCTGATGATTACCTTCGACAGCGGAAATAACCGCGACGTTGAATAACCTCGATGCATAAACAATTATTCGAGCGATATCGATTGTTCCTTAAACGCGTCCAATCACCTTTTGTTGATTAGCATGTGTTTATCGATGTTAGTGAGGGTTCAATGATAATCATATCTGAGGCCGGCAATACTACCTTCGAAGGTCTTTGACAAAGATCTTTTGAAACTAAAAATACGAGAAATATGACATTGATAACAGAACACTTTTATAAAACATATTTTATTAATGTCTGCTTATATTTTATAAACGTTTTGCTGTGTGGTTATATGTTAACAATGGCCGATAAAAATGTTCCGTGGTGGTGGTAAAATTGTGAATTTTAAGAATATGAGCGTTATAATGTTAGAAATCCATATTATATAATTCAAACTGAACTTTTGTGAAACCTTTCACGTAGTATAGTAGAGTCTATAACATTTTTTTGACATATAACTTTTACAAAACTTTGAAATAAGTTTTATAAAAGATCTTTGTAGATGAACGTTGATAGTGTAATACCGGTTGTGAACCTGTAGGTGATAAAAATTGTATGACTTAATTTCAATAGATACTTAAATGCTTTTCTTGAAACTTGAAATTTGAGTTAGTCAATCTGTCACCTGAACGCCTCATTTGAAAAATTAATACCAGAAAGTATTGCCAATTTTAGAAATATTTTTTCTGAAACGTATAATAAATTCATAACATACATTTATGACTATATAATAGAATATCAAATTAACAACAAAATATAGGTTGGTTTTAATATAAGTTTATATTTTGAGTAGTTCACATCCAATTCAGACTGTAAATTAAGAAAGAGTATATAATACATAAAATATTAGTTTTACTATGCAATGTTGTATTACTAGTACTGTATTTTACTAATAATATATTACTACTACATTTTATATTATATTTATAGATAATTATGTAATTATAGAAATCCCCATCACTTTATTCATTCATCGCTCCAATACCCTCTCCACCTTTAAATCCCATCAATTCCTCCACTTTCTAACAATCAAGAATCAAAAGAATTGAAATTAATGTTCTGTTTTCCAACCAAAATGTGTTATTTGACAGAATATTTTATTATAATTATTTAAGGTTTATTTATTTATATGATGTTTTTTTTTTACACATTCATCTGAACAGTTACATGTTCATCTAATAAACATTTTATCCTTCATTCTGTTTTAAATGGATGTTCTTATTATTCATTTAAAACTTTGTGTATATGGACTTATTTGCCTATTATAACCTATTTGCTCTTTATAACTTTTTTTATTATATTATTATTAGAAGTTACATTTTGATTTAATATATTTATTTTAATTTTTTTTTTTTTTGATTTATAGCTTTCTACTCTTAACACACCAAAGCCCAATTTTTTATGTGTTATTATTATGAAGGGAATATTCTCATAATAACTAAATATTATTATATTCATATCAATACTAATTAACCTACTCTGTTATTTTTTAAAAATATTACATACAGTATTAATTCAATTCTACAAGGTAAAAGCAATTAAAATTAATGTTTATTTGTAAATAATCAATGGTTAATGATTTTAGTCTAGAGTAACCGTTACTTATGTCAGTTATATTGTTAACAGCCGCTACATCCATAGTCTTGACGACTATTGTTTTTTTAAGACAATGTTTATTGCCAAGATACGGTCTATTTTCGCTTCGTCTATTCTTGGAGCGTGTACAGATTCTAGATGAAAAGAACACTAATTTGAAGTAATTTCGGAAAGTAATTTAGATTTATTTACGACTTCAGCTCTAGAGCTCACATATAATTAGTAAGAAACTGTTTAAAAAAATTATGCATTCAAAAAATAATAAAAACAATATCATTATTTATTCAGTTTGAGATCAAATAACTGATAAATTAGGTTTTGTTTTACTAAATCAGATATTGATAAAACGAAATAAAATATTTTATAATTACTTAAAACAATATTATATTAAAATATAAATATTTACAATGAATATCACACAAATGAGTCGGAAAATATAATAAATCAAGTTTTAAGCTTGGAATAAATTCGTGTGTTTGTAGTTGTGTTGAAGTGCTTCGAGGAACACGGGAATAAAAACCAATTCTTAAATTACTTGAGATATGGTGTTAGTCAGTCTATCAAATGAAAGAATTTTTTCAATAAATAAATACTGCAAAGTATTACCAAATTGAATAATATTGAAATATCTGTTTTAACTCGAAGGAGTATAGTTTGATTTTTAGACGTTTCGAAATGTATGTATGTTTCACACGGAATATAACTGTAATATTAAAATAAATCTACAAAACTTTTCAAGTTGTTGTGTAATTTAAGACGATGTACAACTAAGAAATTACTCAAGAAGAAGCAGAACAATCAATCCATCAACATCAGCCGAGTAAAAAGCCATGCCGTCATCGTAACCTTGAAGAGGGTCAAAGTTTATCCTTCAACATCTGCCAACTACCGGAAGTTAGGGAAGAGTTCAATGAACAAAAGCTGTGATTTCCATCCATGAAATAAACAATTCACCAACATTAAAAATGTTCTTTCAGACAATATATGAATCTATCAACTACCTTAATTAAATCTTTTGGACATCGTATATTTTTTACTGATAAAACTAAACAAACACTAAGCAGAAAAACTTACAAAACTGTCATACAAGATCTTTTTTATTTCAAACACACAATTCCGCTAAACTGTGTTGTGACACATATAGAAATATTATTAAGAAAAATGTATGAATTTAAATTAAACACTATAATATATTAATCAATTAATAATAATTAAGCTTGAAGAAAAATAAGAATATAATATATAAATTTTATTATTTCGTTCGAAACCAGTACTTTTAATGATAATAACAAAAGATGTCCGAAGAGTCTTAAAACGTCTTTATTAATCATTTCACATGTATAACGTTTCAGCCAATCCGGCCATCATCAAAGACAATCTTAATTTTAGTTTCACAGTATCAATATTTATTTATAAAACTTTGCGGGATACTATGCTCAAGTCAAATAAAACCAATCAAAATAAACCTGTATTCGTCACTATAACATTTAATAATAACATCTATTTTTTACAAACACTGTATTTTACTATCATTAATCTAACACGGGGTTAAATTAAGGGAGGTAGGTTAAATTATATTGTTACAATAAGTTAATCAACTGAACTCCTGTCCATGCATGGCTTGTAGCGGTACGGATTTTCATTTTCAACATAGTAATGATTTATGAACTGGTAAAACGGAATATAAGTTATTAAACTGATCTATTAATTAAGAATATATAGTAATTAATAATAAACTGATATATTAATAATATTGAGACAGTAGAAAATGTTACCCTAATAAGTAATGAAAGCGATACAATTTATGTAAAGAATCAACTAATAGAATAATCTTGCTGTGATTTTTTTTTAAAGATAAACAATAAATGTAATAAAAAATATGTACAATGTCTTAATAATTGTTATTATAAATTTTAAAAATTGACATTTTAACAATAAGCAATAATCGAAAATAAAATAGTTATGAATAAATTGAGTTTTAACTATGGTTGAAGTGAGCACTCCCGTGGTTCAAGAAGTTGAAAACAGGCATCGTGAAATATTGAGGCCACCACCTGTTGAATCCGTTAATTCATGAGGAAACCGCTTTCAATTAAATTTAACTCCCTGCTCTCAAGGAATTTATTCATTTTAAAAATCGATAGGGCCAATATATTTTTTTAAAATTCCAGTCATTGTCTATTAACTGTGTGCTCACTAGAAATCTTATATCAATGGCCTCGAATGAAAACCTCATAAATGACTTTTTTGCAGTAATTTATTTATTTTTTTTCACATTTTAAATGGAAACCTTCTATTCTATTTATTCGATCAGATTAAAGTATTCCAGTAGCAAAGATCATTTTTAAGGTTAATAATGGCTCAATAAATATTTTATGAAGTTCGATTTTATGAATCAATACTATACTAATTATAGTATTGCCTCTTCTTTTAAATTAAATTATTTAAAATAAAATAATTAAATCATTCGTGTTTCTATAAGCAAAACTAATGTTTATTTATTTATAACTACTTGATAATTACTTTATTTATTGATAAGTATTACAATCTGCCAAAAACTTGGGAAATGGGTAATAATGCTTATTGAACACCAGAATACAAGAAATTAAAAAAGAGAACAAATGATTAAAATTTAAATAAATAAATAAAATCTCAATATGATATAAAAATAAAAATAAATAAAATTAACTTAATCAAACAATATAAAATTATTTATATACAATAGTTAAAATCTCGACCTGAGGATCGCCGAGCTCTCTCTATCCCCTACTTATGAAGGGTAGAGCAGAGCCCTTTGAGATCCCAGCGCAGCCCACTCCCACGTCACTGATAATGAGCCAGTGGAGGCTGAGTAAGTTAGCTAAAGCCGCAATCACCCTACATGAGCGGATCATCTGGCCATTGCCAGAACTCTAATTGTCAATTTTATTGTACAAAAGGTCTCCTAGCAACTGACGTTTTAATGTTCGAGGTGGGTTGTAAGGATGGGTGGAATTGGATAAAGATAAACCAAAGGATTAGGATAATTAGAAAGATCTTTATGGAATATTTCTAATTATTAAAAATCTTTTATATCTCCTAAAATCTGAGAAAACGTATCTTTTTCTTTAAGTTTATTGCAACACACAATTCTGCTAAGTATGATGTTGAAATATTTCGATTTGTTCCTCTTCTTCTTTTATTTTCCCATTTAGCTGATCCCCATTATCTTTCGATTTTTTGCTTATTTGCTAATGTCTTTGGATCAAGTAAGTGATATATTTGCTGTACCGTTTGATGTTTGAAGCCCGTTCTGTATAAATTCATGGATCCTTACTATGAATCTGATACACTTCTACTCGGATATATTCTTCTTTCGATTTTCTATTTCTTCTAACAATGAGGATTCTGATCTGTCTTTATCTAATTCAAAGAAAACAATCATTGGTTTCTCGGCAAATCCCTCCGAAAACCCATTGTTGAGGAAGGACCTGTCCTACGTTATTCGTAAATTAATTTTCGTCCAATTTCCACAAATTTACCGTCACCCCCAATACAAGTTTTTTTTTTTTTTTAATTTTCCATTTGCACATTTTACGAAGGTAATTATTTCAATCAACCGTGGTGGATTGAGACATTTCTAAATGTTTTAAACAATATTTTATACTTCTTAAATGCTTTCAATCTCAACTTAGTTTGTAACATTTCAAATATTTTTGTTCTTTGTCCTGACGGAACGCAATTGTCTTGTTCTCTTCATTTACCACACGAATGTGCTTTTTAATCTGTACATTATGATATAATTTTTAAAATGAATATCATTTGTTGTTGATAACAAAATATTGAAAATATTTTTTAATATTAGATAACTTATTATTCTAGAATGGATATAATATAATTAACAATTACAAAAAAATCAAAGAAAATGGAAACATGCAAGATGACTTGTTTTTCCTGTCCTAAGTTAGAGAACACAAGAACATAAAACTAAAAAAATACGGACTTCAGTATGAACCAATGGTTCCCAAAGTGGGTTCCTTAGCGCCCTAGGGTGCCTTATGAGTGTAACGAGGATTACAAAGTGAATACAAATTCTCAAAATATTAAAAAAAAAAAAAATTAAAATTACAAATATACAGTGCATTCTAGTATATACTAGGGACTTTTTTTTACTTCCAAGTTTGTAACTCTGGAAGCTCCCGGCATTTCTCTCTGAAACTGATTAAAAGCCAGTGCAGGATGGGTGAGGGCGCTAGCCGCAGACGCTCATGACTTCAGTGGAGAATTTGCCCATTGCTGGAAGTCCAATATGATTATTTATAATAGGTCTCAGGCCCGCTGCCGTTTCAACCTTCGGGGAGGATTGTAGGGGTGGTTAATGCTAGATAGGGGTTGTGCTAGGGGATCAGGTTGATGAGTGAGTTTCTCATGGAATGTGGTGAATTTAGATTTAATTACATCTGATACAAATGGGATATTACGGTCATGATGAACTGTATTGTTGCTTACATAATACGGACTATTGTCCAGAGGACTTCGGACTGAAAGGATTGATCGTGTTTTATGTTAGAGTTGTTAGCTGTCCTCACAGTTCTAGTCCACAACTTCAGATAGGTTTTATTGTTGTCTTGTAGAATAGCAATTTGTTTTATATTGAATGCTGCGATTTTTTATTTATTATTATATAATTTTTAGTCCATATAATTCTTCAAATGGCCTGTAAAGTTCTTGTCTTCTAAGTCAAGTATGTGGATTCCACGTTAATCTTCTTTCTGAAAGAAAGCGAAGATAAGACAGTGTCTGAGAAAGGTATGGAGTTTAAATGAACTGGATCTGCGTTGGAAGGTGACTTTGAATTAACGAATTTATATTCTAACTTCTTGGCAGCTTTTATTTAGAAAAAACAATTCAATGTTTAACAATTACTGTATTTGTATAATGATAGAACGTAGACTACTCTTATTTGTAATGAAGATATTTTTTTAATCCAGAATTTAATAAAATAAATTATTGATAAGAAAGTTAAAATATTACTTTACCATAAATCTAATTTTATCAGAGGATTACAAAAAAAGAAAACAAAAATCATGAGCGCCGAACGCCCTCATAAAAATCGTATTTTCTTCCCATTTTTGTTTGCTCGAGGTGCTCGGATTTAGTAAATTATATAGATATACACTCTGTCCTAAAATATGATATATGACAAATATAGCATATGTGACCTGAATACATTACTTATGTACTGTATTTATTTTATTATTTATATATTTTTAGTTTTAGTTATAATTAATTTTTTCCTATCTTCATGTACAATTGCATACATTTATTTTCAGTTAAATGTGTTTATTTTAATTAAATGTATATCTGTATATAATATCTTATGTATCAATTAAATACTATATACACATATATTTACGTATTTAGGAACTGATTTTTAAAATCCATTCACCTATTTGTTATATAGGGTGTTTTTTTAAGCCCGATAGAACTTGAAATTGTAAAAAATAACACAAAAAATTAAATTGTAATCAAAATTTTTTTTTTATTCGAAAGATCAATACGTGACATTAACATTTGAAAATGATTTCGGGCATATGGGCACCGCGGCTGTTCTTGACGAAGCGCATTCTGGACGTCCAATTTTGGGCCACTTTTTCGAGCACTGCTGGCCGTATGTCACGAATAACACGAACAATGCTGGCCTCCAAGGCGTCAATTGTTGCTGGTTTATCAGCATAAACCAGTGACTTCACGTAGCCCCACAGGAAATAATCGAGAGGTGTCAAATCGCACGACCTTGGAGGCCAATTGACAGGTCCATTTCTCGAAATCAACTTATCGCCAAATTTTGATTTCAATAAATCGATGGTTGCGTTCGCCGTATGGCACGTAGCGCCATCCTGTTGAAACCACATCTCCTCCGGATCAATGTCATCCATATTTTCAAACAAAAAATCATTGATCATGGTGCGGTAACGATCTCCATTGACCGTAACGCGAGCTCCGGCCTCACTTTTGAAGAAATAAGGTCCGATGATTCCACCAGCGTGAAAACCGCACCAAACGGTGCATTTTTCTGGATGTAATGGAGTCTGTAGGGTCTCTTGTGGATTGGTCTCACTCCATATGCGGCAATTTTGCTTATTAACAAACCCGTTAAGCCAAAAATGCGCCTCATCGCTGAACACAATTTTGCGATAAAACAACGGGTCAGTTGCCAACTGCTCTAGAGCCCAATCGGCGAAAGAACGACGCATATAATGGTCTCGTGGCTTCAATTCCTGCACCAGCTGGATCTTATACGGGTGTAGGCCGAGATCTTTGCGCAAAATTTTCCACGTAGTGGACGGACAGAGCCCCAATTCCTGCGACCGACGACGAATCGATAAATTTGGATCTTCTTCCACACTTTCGTTTACAGCGGCGATATTCTCTTCAGTACGCACATTCCTTCGACGTGCTGGTGTTATTGCATCCTCTAGAGAGTATGTGGTACGAAATCTATCCACAGTTCGACGAATGGATTGTTCAGATGGACGATTATGTACGCCATACAAATGACGAAGTCGTCTATAAGTTTACAATTTAAAGTTCTATCTAGCTTAAAAAAACACCTTTTATATATACATATAATTATAAACATTTAATTTTGTATTTGTGTTTCTGTTTTACATATATGAACTATTTTTACACTATTAATATTTCAACATTATTGGTGTGTTTTGTGTATTTTATATCACACAATTATTCATTAAATGATGCATATAATTTACTTAAATGTTTCAAAATTGGCTCTTTTATATCTATTTAATTTTCTATTCTTGTTTAATTTTCTTTTATTATTTATTCTGTTTATAAATCACTTATAAAATATAAGTGTATAGTGATTTTTTTCCTTTCTAATTTTCCTTACTAATAATATTTACAATACATAATAGCAATAAAACATTTAAAAATAAACTTAACATTTCATATATAAGTATGAGGTTTTGCATTAAGTTTTATACGAATTTTAAAAACTCCTCTTTTTAAGAATCACTGTGCAAAAGAAAAATTAAATTAAAAAAAAAGTACCTGACATTTATTGTGCATTGAAATTTTTTGCTTTACCAGATTCTTCAAGGCTGATTGCAATGACGTTTGGAACAATTTTCAGGAACTTTAAATCTCTAAACGGATAATGTTAGTATTAATAATGTTAGTATCAAAATAGGGTCTTTAAACGGATAATGTTAGTATCAAAATAGGGTCTTTATACGGATAATGTTAGTATCAAAATAGGGCAATGTTAGTATCAAAATAGGGTCTTTAAAGTACAAATTATAAAATAAAGTTGATATTCGTTTTCCGCACCCCGAGAAACCCTTGGATATGAATTTTAGTTGTAATAGAAAAATACAAATTTCTATAATTATTATTTTGACTGATTATATAATTATATTAACAAGCCTTCGATTTGTTTTCGGAAATAACAAAAAATGCAATAACTTTAGCATTCCAGTTTTAACATTTACATGAAAGGTGCACGAAATGGTACAAATCGGACCTTCGTAAACAAATTAGAACAAGAGATATATAATAAGAAGTTTTAGAAAGTTTTCTTTATTTGGAACTATTTTTATTCTCAGATAAAAAGATACATTCTGAAAGATATTAATATAAATTGAAAGAGCAGGAATGCAGCTTTTCAACTGTTAGAGTTACGTTGGATTTAAATAATATATGAAGAAGTTATGAATTATTTTCAAGAATGAGGGATACCACTACAAAAAAAACATCCAAAAAAACAGGCCCGAAAATTTCTTATTTTTTATATGAATGAAAATTCGTATTAAGGATGTCAAAAGACGTTCTCACTGAATCAGATTAGATTTTTCTAAACCAATTTTTTTTGTCTACTTTACTGAAAGCGACTTTCGGTTTTTGTAATGTCTTGCACACTTAAGCTCATTTCATACAATAAATCTTCTTTTTATACAAAAAAAAAAAAAGCAATATTGGTATATAATAGCCTTAAATACATGCTGAGAAAAAGATGACATGGTACCAAAAAAAAAAAAAATAAAAAATATGTGATTTTTTCCGGTTCCAATGGCAAGAACCTTTTGACAGGTGTCTAATACGTCTGTATATAGTATCACCAAAGAAAGTTTCATTAATATCGGTAATCCCACGAACGTATTATTTACTGATACATGCAACAGACAAGGTTATGACACAGTTCCAAAATCTATTATTATGGTGAAAATACAACAAAATTTCTATTTTCAGTTTTATTTCGGGGCGGATGGGGGATATAAAATGGGCGTTAGGGGACTGAACCGCCCGGGGCCAACGAAGACCTTGGCACAGGTTGTATATGAATCTCAAAGCGCGATATTTTTCGTAAAAGCCAGTAATATTGGCTGAAAATGCTAAAATAATAACTCCTTTATTCGTAAACGAAGATTTGTATCGGTTAGCCCTCAAAACACACTCTCATGTTGTATATTTAAAAAAAAAAAAGCAATTTATAATTAAAGTTTTATCATTATTTGCTTAGACAATGATAGAAAATTGATTTGACCTTAACTTATACTGAGCGCGCATGGACAGGAACAAAAATACTGCATCCTGTCACGTAGTCTCTGATTAGTGAGTGAATTGGACCATAAAAATCCTTTAGTTAACCAAACGTTTTCAAGTTTGATTATTTCCAATTTGGAAAATA
>NW_027107986.1:110174-116968 GCF_000696795.3 Halyomorpha halys | reverse complement strand
TTATTTTTATTTTGTTTATTCTATTTATTTATGATTTTATACATAAGAGAAAACTATTTTTTTCTTTGTTATAAGGGAATAAATAACATTTTTCAGTTCTTTTTTTTTTTGCCATTAAATCCAAACAGTTATCGAAACAGGAACGAGCGTGGAAAAATCCAAACCTTCATACTCGGTCACGTTTCTCTGTTTTGTCAGGTGAGGTTTGAGTAAATCATTTAATACGCTGGACAATGAATTATTCCTCTTCATCAATTCTAGTTTATCCATCTTTTTTATTGAATCAGATACATCTATTAACCGATCTTGTTTCTTCTCACTTATCGTTTATTCCTTTATATTTCCAGTCCACACTCATTTATTGTGAGTGTTATTATATAGAAAGGTTAACTAATTTATATTAACTTACATACGACATTTCAAAAATATTTTTCTTTGAGCGCTCTCCTTGACTAACTTTATGTTGATCAAAATAAAAAAAGGACATGTTAATATTTTCGAGTGTAGGGTAAGGCAGTAGATGGCTTCTTTTTGTTGACATTCTCAATGTGTTATGGATGAATATTTCTTTTGTGCTGAACATAGTGTTGGAGCGAAGGGCTTTCCGCAAGTAAAAAAAAAAATATCGCTGGTTCGAAACTGAACAATATAAATAGGACCTGTAATACTTTTTGTAATATAAATATATACAGTGGTGGCAAAAAGTATTTCTACACCCAGTTTTTATAACAGTATCGGTAATAAGGGAAATAATAGTCCACTGACTTCACATTAATAAAAAGTATATTTAAAACTAAACCAATTATTTATATGTACAATTATAAACTTTTTATATTATTGGAGAAAAAAAAAATAATGATATCCTCTGGCAAAAAGTACTTGCATATTTCCGATTATTTTTTCTATTTTGTAAATAAATATTAATTTAATATTTCGTAAAAAGTCCATTAGCATCAATAATTGCCTGTAGACGTCTGAGCATAGAGTGGACCAATTTTTGAACCTAGTCAAGACTGATTGTTTCCCATTCTTGGACCAGTACTTGTTTCAAATGGTGTCTTATAGTGATGCTTTCTCACATTCTGATGCAAGATGTGCCATAAATTTTCTATAATATTTAAGTCATGTGATTGAGGAGGGTTGTGCAGCTGTCTTTCTACATTAAATATTAACGATTCCTTGGTTTTGGTGGCAGTGTATTTTGTTTCGTTGTCCTGCTGTCACACAACACATATCGATCCCGGATATTAATTTTTTCGGCACTTGCATGCAGGTTATGGCGCACAATGTTCATATAACCCTCAGCATTTAAAATTCCGATCGAGTCTCTGCTTGGAGGGTGAAACACAGATTTAGTACCTAAAAAAAACCTGCAGTAGTCTGTGTGGGAGTCCCCGTCAGCGTGTCTCCAAGTTTAATTGCTCTTCATTCAGTCCTGTCCTTGGAACGAGGTTCAGTACACTCCGCTAGACTCTTATACATAGAAAACCAATCTCATTGAAGTATTCTGACACACTTTTAAATTTAAAGTAGACCTCAAATTCCAACATATAGATGCAAATTCAATTTTAAGAAGAGGAAAATTACTGAAGACGAAAATCGGTGATATCAAGGAATCTAATTAATGGCAATAAATCGGCGAAAATTTTGATTGATTTTAACTTTAAGCTTGAGAAAATTAAATAACACATGATGGAGGGAATCTGTAATGAGATTCCCTACTGGTGTGTGCCTTCAAGTTTCATCTAAATATTTAACTGTCCCTTTGAGAAGAGAATGGAGTAGAGCAACAGGTGGGGCACGTTGAAAATGATTCAACCCTCTTTAGCCCTCTTATCCCTTTATTTATAAATTAATTAAATATATTTTGAGGTTTAGGGGATTTATGAAAATTAATTGAAATTAAGTTAACTCAATGATATTAAGTAATGATTTGACCTGAAAGTATATTAGCTCTTTATTTTATGAATAATGAAATAATGGAACGCCAATATTAACTCAATTAAAATTCAATGCTTTAACGATAAATTAATGTAACATACCCATGTATAAAATTTTGTTTTTTGTGTATATATTGCGTAAAACATTAGTGTAATATCATGGTGCAACCGTTATGAAACTTCAGCATTCATGGTATTATAATTAATAAAAATTAGAAAATAAATATGTTTTTTTCATGAAACATATTGTCTACAGATTTGTACATATAAAATGTTATTTATTTGAATAAGATAATTTTAATATTTTTCATACACTGTATTATAATTTTTTTTCAGGGAAAATTGGCCCTTTTTATTAGTTCTATATTTTACCTTAATATTCGAACAAACTTTCCAATTTTTTCCCATTGTCCAGTTCTTCTTCTAAAATAAATTTTTTAATTTTAATTTTAAACCATAAATCGAATGTCTAATAAATAAATTAATATTATTTGCAAGTAATATTATATTAAATATAATTTAGTATTTACATAAAATAAATAAAAAAAGAAATGTCAACCTTAAATACGATTTGAACAATCTATGTCTATCTACGGCTATGCATTACGCGATACTTCAAGAAATTATGTATATTATATTACATAGAACGTACCTTAAAAAACAGAATGGTCGCGTAAAATATGCAAGATTGTGTATATCAGAAACCAAAATTTATTGTATAGTTTAGAAAAACAATACATGAAAGTTATTATTAATTTAAATAGTTAATAATAACTTTCATGTATAGTTTAGAAAAACAATACATGAAAGTTATTATTAACTATTTAAATTAATTAAAAATCTTAAGTTTTCATTTAATAGTACATTATTAAATTTTCAGGGAGAATTAGCCCTACTTACTACTTCTTAATTTCATCTTAACATACGAACAACGTTACGTACTTTTTGCCCACTATCCAGTTCTTTTTGTTCTTCTAAAATTACAAAAATGTACAATCAACAGTTTTTTTTTTTTATCATAAAACGGATATCAATGAAATAAATTAAAATTAATACATGTAAATTAAATATAATGTACAATTTGCACGACTGAATTCAACTTTTTCATATTTTTTTTCACAAATTTAAAAAGGTTTTTAGATTAAGCCAAAATTTAATACCAATTATTCTTATGTTTTTATAATTAAAAATAATCGTGTTTAAAATATAAAAAATTGATACTGAATTTTGGCCTAATTTAAAAATAAAAAATTGTATACTTAATAGTTTATTTCGTGTTAAATCCTGCACCACCTTATAGCTTCTGTTGAAAATTAAATAAAATACATAATGATAACATCTAAACACTGAAAAAAACAATTTCTGCCAGAATTTTTGGGTCTTTGGACTAATTTTATCGTACAAGGCTTATTAGATATATTATATACGTGTATTGTAATCTATTTTCTTTTTTAAATCTTCTTATCATAAAAATATCCTAAATAATAATAAAATAAAACTATCTAGATAAACAAAATAAAGTCAGCATTTATATATTATACAACTTGCCTACATGTATTTCAAATGATTTTTTAATTTCTTTCTTGAAATTTACAACATGATCAATGCTTAGATACAATAAGTAAAATGAAGCTATAATGTCATGAATGATTTGTAAATAAACTACCTATTGATGATAGCACTTTATCTACATTAAAATGTCTTGCAGCCATCAATCATTCTGGCGCTTCGGGGAATCGTCAGGAACAGAAGAGGATGCATGAGGAAGGTTTGGGTGGTCAGGGAGTCATTATGGAAGGATTGATTTTTGGTTCAGGCTACATATGGAACATTAAGATCTTTATGGATAATTTTATTTGAGAAAAAGTAAGTAACATAGAAAATTTTACGCAGGATTTTGGATTGTAAAGACTGGATACGAGAGGAATTTGATGGTTAGCTCCATGAAAAGAATGTTGTTTTTTTTGTTAGCTTTGCAGACTTTGTTGATCTTAGGCAGCCAGAACGAGCCTGCCTGTCTTGGGCTACTGCTTTTCAGTTTGCTGCATGTTTTTGGCCTCCCACATGGTGTCTTGCCAACTATACTGGCATTCATTGTTGTTGAGAGGCGTCCTGATGGATTGCTTCGAGCCACATGTCTTAAACGCCTTGACTTCATATAATGAGATATCGACTGACCAGTCTCTGCAAGCAGTTCACTGTTAGTTTTTGTCGTCCATGTGCTAAGGCTCTGATCCCAGATCGCTCCTGTAACTGTACGGAGGACTTTCCTTTCATCAGATCTCTACATTCTGCTTTCTGGGGTACCTGTTAGAGCCCAGGTTTCGTAGCCGTAAATTAGATCTGGCTTTATCATGGTATTGTGTAACTTATGGTTATCTCTTATATGATGATATGTGGTATCTCTTAACTTCAGATTTGAAAGAGATTTTTCGGGATTTCGGTATTCTTGTCAGAGTGAAGAAGGCTCTGTTCGCGCTTGTTATAGCCTGAACTATCTCAGTCCGTTGATCATTTATTGATGTTATTGCGGAGCCGAGATATTTGAAAATACCTACTTTAGGAAACGATTTGCTTTCACGTAGACCATTTTAATAGGGTGGATTTTTTGACTTACAATTATATACTTTGTTTTAACTTCATTTACTTACAAGCCTATTTCCTCTACTTTTCTTAATAGAGTTTTTCGAGTCTTCCTATGTCATCTTGGTTACTTTCAAGGACTTCCCCGTCCGTACTATCAATGTTGTCCACGTCTGTTTGGTACCGTCATGGATCCTACCATTTTCGCGTTCTCAGGTATACGAATTCTCCAAATAAGTAATTTCAGTTTCTTATCAATTTTCGTTTTTGAGCTATTACTGCTAGTGTGGCTCTACAGTCCGGTGTTGAATCCTGGCCTCCTTCAGCAGCTTCCGCCAATTGTCTCGTTCCCTTGCAGCCGCCATCCAATTCCGAAGCCCCAGCATATTTGTTGCATCAGCATCAACACCATCATCCCATCGCAGCATTGGTCTTCCTGTTCTCCTGGTACCAGGGAGTGGCTCCATCAGTAATTGTCTTGATGTATCCTCACTGCCCATCCTAACGACGTGTACAGCTCCTGGTTTCTCCCCCTATTCCACTCTCCTCCGATGGGAACAACACCATATAAAACGTCCGAGGATTCTTCTTTTAAAGACCGGGAGTTCCTGTTCATAAGCCCGGGAGGTACTCTAAGTCTCAAAACCACACAGCGAGACTGGGCGCACTATCGTCTTATAAAGCTTCGATTTTCTGGAAAGAGCACTGCTCCGGAACTGCCTTGCCATATAAAAATAGCACCGATTTGCTGCTCTGATCCTACGCCGAATCTCTTGTTCAGGTTCGTTTTCTTGAGTTACCAATGAGCCAAGATATACAAAAACATTAGTCTTCTCGAATTGGTATTTCCCAAAGGTCACCTCCTTTCCAGACCTAAGCACCTCTCCCGTAACCATATATTTTGTTTTTGAACTATACTCAACTATAATGGATACTTCAGATATTGGTGTGGGAAAGTAAAAAAATGGATACCTTGTTGAAATTTAATATTTGTAAGGCTAGGCCTTACCTTTTTTTTTTTAGTTGGCCAGTTTTTTATTTAACTTTGCAATGCATACAGTTTTCCTGTCCCATTAGTAGCCCAAAATTTGACATTCAATACTACACAAAACCAGCTTACACAGAAAAATATACCATACATTCTTTTGATATGATATTTCAGTACTAGGAGAAAATAAATTTGGCCTTTCTCCGTATTTTTAGTTCATATTAAGTAGTACAAATAATTCTATAGCTAGGTGTTTCAAAATTATTATTCCGAGGCTTAGTGACAAGGCCTGTGCGATATGGAAATAATCTCCTGGGAACAAGGATAGTCTTATTGAAAGCAAACAATGAGTTTATCCCTTGCTACTAACAATCAAACTTCTATAAACAAGTTATCAACTGACAGAATCTCTATTCAGTAGAATAAGGGTTTACTGTGGACTCTTGCATGGAATTGGTAATTTACATTAATGTATGTATATTTCCCCTTGTTGAAGCTGTCCGGTACATCCAATATACATGAAATGGTATCAACATATTGGAAAGTTAAAAGTACCAATTCTGATTGCTGGTTACCAAAATTTAATAAGACACGATTAATAAACGATTTTATAAAAATCAACATCTGAAGGTTACTATTCATATACAAACTTAAAGTGGTATTTGAATGCGTCTCTAAGAACAAAAAGGTTTTTTGATCTAAATTTAACAAGAAAATTCCAAAATATCAATTCAGATATGCAAGACGTCTAATAAAAATCAGCAGCTGTCTAATCAAAATGGTCTCAGTGTGTGTTAACAGCTAAGCTCAACAAAAAAAAAAGTAATCGTACTAAACTGAAGTTACATATTTAATACTGGTATATCTTCTTAGATATAATTATTAAGCATTTTGCAATGAATGAATAAATCTTTTGTGTTTATGGATCTTTTTTAAATATGGGATCCAACTTATATTTTGATACTCTAATGTCTCTCATTTATTTCAGTGTTTTATGTGTTAACGATTTATAAACAAAATATTTTAAATATACAATGATTGACTTTTTACAATCAGAATTAATTAAAATTAAATTGAAGCATTTGCTGATGTCTGTAATTGTAATGTAAGCACAGGCGAGCCATTCCCACTGGATTATTATTATTATTCAAAATTTAATAAAGTTATTACTAATGTCTTCATTAATACTAATGAATAATTAACTAATTACTCGCCTTTCAGTGTGTTAAAGAGAATTTCAATATTTTTATAATTAATTATTATTATTTAAAATTTTAATTTTA
>NW_027107986.1:101086-110016 GCF_000696795.3 Halyomorpha halys | reverse complement strand
TATGATAAAAATAATACTATTCAATAAATATTTCTGATATTTTTCAGTTATTTACCAATCATTTATTATCAATAAAATATTCATCCATATTGAAAATCTGTAAGCCGTTAGACTTGTAAGGTGCCCCTACGAGTAAGCACTTTTATTGAAGAATTATTGTACCTTCAATAATTTTTAATGTGCCTAATGCTTTTTTATTTTTTATTTATACCTTGCGTTCGTTAAACTTAGCGTTTGGCGCCTGATATAAGCTGGCAAACATGCCACCTTTGTCTTAACACCCAAATCTATCTCGGGATCGTATCTTAAATTAGTAAAAGATTACGTTTAGAATTTCAATTATATTCTTTATTTTTAAAAAATATTAAAACGTTTTTTAATTATCCAGGAATATGGAATACAATTATATTATCAATTAAATTATTCCACCTAATTATTAGTTTTATATTAATTTTATCATATCTAAAACATTATAATTATTATTAAAAGTTATCTATTTAAAATTTTCTTTAAGAATTTTTTTTAAGGGTCTAATTGACCGTGTAGCAGAAGTAGCGAAAAGTGTCCCGAGTTTTTAGGCCACACACGATGTGTAATTTTGCCATTCCGGATAAAAATGGAAAAACGTACCATTTTTTTTTTATAGTTTTTATCCTGGTGGTTCTAACATATTACACCCTAGTTGAATATTTCCCTTTTTGAATATATGCCGGTATTAAGTGAAGTCATAGTTGTGATTGGTAAAAACCCCATGGTAAATATACTAAAATTTAGATCAACATACAAGAAAAAAATGTTTGGAATAAATTAATATGCCATTTTTGGATGATTTATTGATACTTAAAAAAATGTTGAGACCCATAAAAGATTTTGTCCATTAAAGATCAAGCTTTTCCTCAGCCTCTCAAACTTCTTTTTTTCTCATATTATACATGGTTTATGGTAAGTATGAGCATAATTTATTGCTGACATTTCATTCAAAGTATCTGTAATACTATGGATATTTTTTCAAGTTACACTAAAAATGTTTACGTTTTTTTGTGAATTATGAATTATAAAGTAATGAACTTAGGAATACGTTTACTTTAATATATTGTAAAATATTATCTTGAACGAATTATTACACCAGAATTGAGAATCTAAAGTGGAAAAGATGACAAAAAAGTTCCCCGTTTTGTACTTTTTGTCATAACAGTTCATAATATTAATGTTTCTAGTATCAACAACACTTCAGTCGTCCTATGACGTATAGAGAAAATACGAAAACTATTTTCACTTTTTAATGGATAAGATAGGCTGGGAAAGAATGCTTAAGAGAAATCTTGTGCCTGTACTCTAGAGATTAGAGATTTGCTGAGAATAAGCACATCGTGAACCGTGAATGTTCCTTGCTTGTGGAGCTTTCTTAAGGTAACAACACTCAGGCGTTCTTTTTGAACAATAAACATAATTATCTTCATTGTTAACCGTTAAGTAAATAAATTTGAAAACTTAAGAAATTTAATTGAAGCAATAAGAAATTTATATTTAAGGGAATATCCGTTGTATAACATGTCTCTAACATGTACATTGTATAACATACCTCTAACCAAAGCCTTAAATTACAAAACCACTAGGTCAGATGTCTGAAGAAGCCCAAGAGTCAATGAATAAAGACAGAAGGAGTTCAAGGAGTTGTTTACTCGTAAAAATTCGAGAATAAAAGAAAGAAAGAAGGAAAAAAAAATCATCAGTCTTTCATCATAAAATCCTTGACATAGGATGACATTGGAAAATTCTTAATTTTGTTTATAACAAAGTTGTGAAATTTCATATAAATTTCAGGTCTCTTGTTATTTAATATTTTTAATGCCGTCTTTAATTTAATTTGTTAATTTTTGTGTTTTATTAATATTTTTCTGTTCATTAGGACATTACATAAGTTATTTGTTGTAAAAGTATTACATAATTGCATTATTGTGATGAATTAATAGAAGTTGAAGAAAATTTAGATTAATTAAAAAAAAATGATTTTCATTATTTAAAAGGGTGCGGTAGATAATTCATTTATGTTTCACTATAGCCGAGATTCAGAGCCTCATAAAGTGGATATCCTTAATTGGGTAAAAATCGGGCGGATGACCGTGATTCTGACTAAATCACCTCCTAGCACAACCGCTGGTCTACTAACAGTATTTCTCCAAAAGGTAGCGCACCTCTAACCCTTCATGGGTACGGATTTTTTTATTTTATTATATTTTAATAAACATACATATTTTTTCATATTAACATAAACCAGATTATTAAAAAAATGTAATATACTAGATTTTTAAGATAAAAATGCCTATTTTCGTTAATTTACATTTTAATATTATTAATAAAATTTCATTTCTCAGATTTATAAGGTATATCTACCCAATTATTTTTAATATTAACAATTTATAAAATTAATGTACAAGTTTTATTTACCAATTGTCGAATAATATACTTATTCCCTTCCAAACTTAACGACAGAATTTATTAATGTTACGTTTATAAGAAGGTCGTAGTTAATTAAATACCTACTCGACTTATCACAAACTTTTCATTCAACTTTATTATCACTCTATCTAAATTTATCTAACTTGTATCAATTTTAATTAATTAATCTATGGAAATCGTATATGAGAAAATTCAAAAGTCATGATCTCCATATTTTCAGAGAAGGAAAAGTATTTTTTGCACCTCTGGAGTGAATGCAGTGGCTTACCGCAGACAATGTTGTGGTTGCACATTTCAATAATGTATATTGGATTTTAGGGAATACATTCTTTTTTCTCTCAGGTTGATAGAAAACATTCCATTGAAACTTTCCCAAATCTCGTGCAATAAAATTATATAAACGTATGTATGAATGTGTGTGAATTTATAAATATGCCGAAATAATTGCTTCTCACTAAAACATATACAAATAAGAAGACTCTAAAAAATTAATAATTAAGGGATTTTCCTGTAATATGACTGACTAATGTAGTGTTAAAATAATTTTTGGTGATACTATTGTTAGTTCATTTTATTCTTTAGGAAACACCAAAATACTACGGAAGAGACTAAACCCCTCTACGTCATAATTATTGCAAAAAATCAAACTAAAAATAACCATATAAGGGTAAGGCATATCAAGCCGATGTGATAATTAATTATGTATATGTATATATGATTTTACGCCTTTAAGCAACAATCAACAACAACAACAAAATTCGACTTTCTTTTAACAATTTCTGAATTGAGGGTTTTGTCTTGTGCAAAAGATACTTCTACCTATTTGCAATATTATAATTATTGATTATTAATAGAATTAGTAAAATAAATTACTTATTTAATAAAAAATGAGCTTGAGAAAAAACAAATAATGATGGATATGAAATGATAAAAATGGATGAATAGAGGCTCCAATCTTAAAAATGAAGTTAGATTTCCTACATGATAAGCCACTACAACTTTTACAGCGGATAACTGGGAATGAAATTATGTACATGTTTTTAAAAAATTGAAGTTTCTAGCTCTAATCCGAAGGTTTAAAACTCGAAATAAAAAATTATGATTTTTACCATCCCTTACACCCTTGGTAGATACCATAGTGTCACACAGGTTCTGCTTTTCGATTCCTCTGACTAAAATAGAATGGTAACCTGCAAATAAATTGTAAATAAATCAGTAATATATAATAAATGAACTCTATCGTTTAACGTGAAGCTGTTTGATATATTTTAATTATATTTAAGAAATTATTTTTTAATTAAAGAGTTCTTTGTAAGAACGGAATTCTATATATAATACTTTTCTGGAACAATGAAAATTTTTCCTTTTAAATCTTCTTTTTGTTTTAATTAACTCATCACTTTGATATATTATTACCTTCATTATTATCATATGTTCTTCTTCTTTCTTTCATTTAATTAACTAGACTATTAAAAAATACAGTATAAAAATTTTCTGTTAATTTTTTAAAGATTTATGAACTAATTTTTTTATTAGACGGAATATGTAAAATCCATATTATTTTATATTATATTTTCATCAATAATTATGAATTTTCTATCATTCTAATTATTACTGTATGCTTTTCTAACATATTTTACTAACATCGTTAAATAAAATATTGTTTAATTAAATTAATGCACTAATTAAGATGACATAGATTGAATTGTCATTAATTCTTTTTTCTTGTTTTTTGTTGGTCTTTAAGTACAAAAACAGTGAAGGGAGCTTTTTGCGGTATTATTTCATGAGAGTAAATTTGGTAGCCGAGGTAGTAAGATATATTAGTATGCGCTAGGGGAAGGTTGTGTCTGCTTGCCAAAACTGAATTTACGCAAAATAGAAAAAAAAAAAAAAATGGTGACCTCGCTGTGGTTTATAACTGCTGTCATTTACATACAACATAGAATGAAGTTTTAAAACTACCATCCCTAAAATATTAATGACAGACGAATGGAACTGAACAAAAAATATTTATAAAACAAAATATCTACTAATAAAACAAAACTTTGTGGTTTAATGGAGAAGAACTGTGTTTAATTTTAGTTTTATGATATTAAATTTTTTTTTTCACTTACTTACATATGCAATATATAGTATGAAGCATTGCGATCCAGCAAAATTTCGAGATCGATTCCAATTAACTAAGCCATGGAAAATGTTCTGTATGTCTGAACAGCCTAAATATAAAAAAGAAAAGATGTTCGTTAACTGAAATTACATACAAATACAAGATGGGTATGTGCCTGTGATTTTACAGCAACTTTTTCGATAAAATCGATCAATTGCAAGTGCTAATTTAAAAAATCTTTTTTTTTTTATATTCTATCAATTTTCTCAAAAGCGATTTAATCAAAATCAGACGATTTTGATTAAATTTGGTGAATTCATGTACAATCAAGCGAGCTTTAATATCAGCTAGTTGTTTGATGTCATCATATAAATAGTCTGACAGGCCTTAAATACTGAATTTTGTTTATTTAAAATAATCAACCGCCTTTCAGTGTTAGTTTATAATAATAATAATAAAAGCTTTACGACTCCGAAAGTTCGATGCCAATACCACCAATCGTACTCCACATACATTCGTCCAGCGAAGCCCCTCCCAAGGTAATCCTCTCATCCACCTTTCGGCGTAACCATTGGACGTTTACCCGTCGGTTTTGTGTTGTTGCAGAATTTGAAGGCAAAAAAAATACTGACGGTTATTATTGCCCTCAGATGTTTAGTGTTTATTAATATTTTATCCTTTGTAAAATCCTGAATGCTACTTACGTAGTCACAAATAAAATCATACATAAAGACTTAATGTTCCCTATGTAACCGATCTAGTACGGATCAGATATCATTCCTCCCATTATAAACTAATTAAACTAATATAAAAACTCTAAACCCACTAGTTTCTGACCTTGCTTCCTCTTCTATTTCTGACAATCCTCCATGGCACCTGAAAAGAAGATGGTCATGAGACCTACTAATGTAAAAACGTCATTAGAGTGCTACCGATGGATAGTCTCTCTATACGCCTGTATCACTCCATAATAGCTTACATCCAATTTACTAAATGTATAATTATGTACAGTTGTAAATTTAAATAAAGATAAAATAACAAATTAATATTTTAGGGATTCGCTCGTTATTAAGTCTCACAACCTTATTGTTAATTGTAATAAAAAATGTATAAATATGAACCATGAAATAATATGAACATTCAGTAGAGGAGAAAAAAGGGATATATGTATATATGGATATGGCTGTTTGGAAAGACTGGACAGTCCGATACTGCCGAACTTCCTCGATTCCTCCCAATCGCTATCTTACATACAATTTGACGTGGTTCATTGGTTGTTTTATAGTTTTCTTGGTGGACTCTCATTCCACATATCTTGCCAACTATCTGATGTTTCCTTTATGAGTGGAAGATTTATTTCTTGAGGTGACAGGATGGCAGAGCGAGTCATTGTTTGGCTGCAACTTCTGAGATTTCGTCGCCAGGAATTCCCACGTGGCTTGGCACCTATAGTAAACCAAAAATTTTCCAATTTCGAACTTAATGATATATTTTTACAAAACGTTCTACTGTACTTTTGTCATTAATTTGTTGTACTCATCTTAGGCCCACTGATCAAAAAAGGGTTTTGGCCTACCTTAGGCCGATTTAAGAATTTGGACTTTAATTCTTTTTTTCACATGTTGAATTTTGGGTTTAATTCGTATTAACCAGGATAAAAGAGTATTGAATGAGAAATTGTAAATAATAATAATGTGGTGAAAATTTTCCATAAGGCTTTAGCGGAGAAATTTAAATTATTGTATGTACGGGCGCCATATTACAAGTATAATCCAAGTAGGGTACTTCAAAAAAGCCTTATCAAGCTGTATGGGAACGAATCCATTATTACTCTCCGCACAGTGCACCATAACAAAACAAACATACTCCTCATAAAAAGAAAGCTAATATTATACATATTGCTATTCCAAACAATAATAACATTAGCTCTACTGTCGGTGAGAAGCTTCGGAAATATGAGGAATTGGCGGCCGAACTAAAGGAACTATACGATGTAGAATGTTGAGTGGTAGCGCCAATTATAATATCGACGAATGTGCTGATCCCGAAGTCAAAGGTAGCAGGAAGAGATGGACTGGAATTACCACCTACTAAGAGAGGCTCAACAAGGGGTTCTCTTAGATATATCAAGAATCGTGCGGAAGTTCTTATATGTTTGAATACATTTAAATCTGTATGTGGTTGGACCTTTTTCCCCACCTCAGGTCCACGATTGCGAGGATTAACATTTTATAATAATAAAATCCTCCCCTCCCCTCAACTCTGCATACTTCCGATTTTTCGTCACAGTTTCCATATCTCTTAACTGGAATAGGTGGGTGGTCCTGATTTGTTCTTTACTTATCTTTTTTTATTACTATTAATTTTATTTTTATTTTCTTTCTCAACATTTTTTAAATCTCAACTTACGTCTTTATTTTCCTTCTTTTAGTTTGTTAAATTTTGTTTTCATGTTTAATTTTCTATTTTCAAGTGTTATTACGTCTCCTGTTCATTTTTAACCTGACAATTTACGTAATTTTTTACTCTTTCTTTATGGTTGTCTATTTTATGTTATAACTATTCTAATTTCTTCTTTTTGTATATTCGTAAACGATTATGGGTCTTATAACGTTAACTAGATATCGTATGAAAATAAATTGAGTCTAAAATCACTGAGATCCTCTTATTTTTAAAATAATGGATAGGAAATAAAAATCTTTACATTATTTAGAATTTATTTTGGTTGATTCATAACAGTGACACTTAGTATAAATTTTGAGTGTGCTGATGATTTTCTTACATTCTTCAGTTCTTCTCCTCCTCACCTTATTCAGGAATATCCAATAATATTTTTGGGATTGCTAAAATGGTGTACTATTTTTTACTTGTTTAGATAGTAAATCGGATTAAGATTCTCGTTCATAATTAGTGTTTCTTTATTCAATTTTCTTCCGAACCATGTCTATATGTCTCATTAAATATTAACTTTAATCAATTAGAACTATTCGGAAAGAATAAAAAAAAAATATATTCGGTCAGCCTTACTCAAGTTATTCCAGGTATTCCCATGACAAAATAATTTGTTATTGAAAGCAAATAGGCATAACAGGCGCTGGTATGGGAAATGCCGTGTAATCTTCATTTACAATTGTAATTTTGTAATTTGATCGATCTCAGGGGATTTGACAGGGGGGGGGCGGGTTGGTTCAGGGGGTAAGGATGCCTCAATTTGTCAGAGTTATATTATAGGTTCTTATAATAAATATTTTATATATATTTTAATTATCTTGTTCGAGACTTGTAATTTCAGTAATAGTAAAAAAAAAAAAATTAAATTGTCTAAACCTTCTTTATTAAAACGTATTTCAAATAATTATGTAGAGAAATTATTAAAAATAACTGATTCTATTTGGTTGCATGAAGTAGAAAGTAAAATATTTCAAATGTTCTTGGAAATTAATTTATAAAATTTGGGATGTGAACTTTAAGTTCTCTAAAAATAAGACAAATGTCAGAATAATAAATAAAATTACAATAAATGAAAAAAATTACGTATTTAATTACATAAAAGGATTGCCTGAGGATATAAAAAAGGTCATTTAAAGAATGTGATGTAGAAAATTAATATTTTAATTACTTTAGAATTAAAACATCAATTAAGACTAACATATGACATTCCATGTTTAAATTGTCCAGCTGCATATAAAGTTAAAACCAAGCAATGATTGGGTGAGAGATTATATCAGCATAATAATGAAATAAAAACAAGGAGAAGGATTCATATAAAATAGAATTGGTGCAGCGTGCATCCAAAAATAAACATAGTTTTGATTTTGAAAACACAATCATTTTACACAAAGAAAATGACTTTTAAAAGAATAATACTAACAGCTATTTATTTATCAGAAAACATTAATTATACAGTTAATTTTAAGTCAGACACGAGAAATTTAAAGCAATATGCAGAGATCTTATGTAAAATTAGATTATCACTAAATTTTATAGGCTTTTAATAAGAAAATAGATAAAAATCTAGTGAGAAATAAAATGATAATATACCCAGCCTAGTTGTTAAGGTAAGTTACGTAATAGTGTTTTTATTAGTTAATGATAATAAAATACAAAAATCGCGATAGATAGAAGTTATTAATAAATGCTATAGTGACAAACAGGTAAACTAAAACATAGAATGGCATGGGCGTTGATGACCTCAGGGTTTTACGCCCTTAAGCCCCAGACAACAACAACAACATAGAATGGTGCAAATCTATTAGTGAAGAACTATATTTATATTTTATCGGTTTAATTTAACTGTGAGGAATTGACTAGGGCATAATGAAATGAAAAAATAACTTTATTCTGGGACATATGTCCCCTA
>NW_027107986.1:79490-100366 GCF_000696795.3 Halyomorpha halys | reverse complement strand
CATTCAGCTTCAAATCATTGTTAGACGCCCATGCGGTAATGCTGTCAATATCTTCCTGTATCTTTTTGGATGGCCTAGCATAATAGCCAGTAAATTTAAATAAATCAATGTGAGGCTGATATACTAAAATTAAAGTATGCAAATTATAATTAATAATGGCTTGACACTGTTAATAATAAATTATAGTTGAAGCAGTTATTTTATTGGATTATCCTTGATAATTGCCACGTAGGCCGAAACGTTGGACATGAATATGTTTTAGTATAGAAGGTTGAGACGTTTTGGATAATTTTTATTATCAATTATTTTGTTTACTCCAAAACTTCTTTGATGACGAATATTGCAATAAGAAATTAGAAAAAATAGTGCTTATAAGTATGCCATATATATAATAAAAAATATATGTATTTTGTTTATGGGTGATTCTCAACCAACGGGTAATTTTCATGTTTCACTACAATAAAGACGTTTTCGAGTATCATTATCAATTCATCTTTTTTATGATACGGCCTCTATGATCTCGGGAATCATTTCTTGCAGGCATAAATGATACAATGCTTTACCTTCGTTCTACTGGCCATGGGCGCTATAATGCTCATTGTCATTGTAGTTCTAGAGTAAAATAATACATTTCTGGGATAAAAAGCTTTTACTATATTTAAGCCTTAGTTGAAAGCTCACAAAAACTATTTTTTAAACTTTTTATTGCTTAAGATAAAAACTCTATTAAACACTACAGTTGTAAATTCTAGAATTTTGTCAAACAAATCTTAGGTAGTATTGTTCATTAATATTTTAAACATTTTTTAATATTTAAAAATATAAAATGAATATGATGCAGTCCAAACAACTCAGATAGTAATTAACTATTTATCTTGCGCTAAATATAACGCTAAATAACAAACATTTTATTTACTTCGAAATATATTTTTTGACAAATATTTCAATATGCCACAATTAATAGTTTAATTATTATTTGAGTTTAATAATTATTACCCTATCCAGACCATCTTCCTATTATACATTACACACGGTTATCAACTATCTTGAAAAAAATTTTTTTTTTTAAACAATGCATAAATAGATAATTTTCCTAATGCGGAACATAAAATAAAGCAGTTTCAACTTTCCTTAATACCCAGAGCCTGTTGGACGAAACATTACAATATTTTTCTAAGTAAATGACCAAAACGTTTTGATCGAAATATATACCAGATAATCCACTTTGACAATCAACAGATGGATAATATTGCTGACTGCACAATGTTGTCCTGTCATCTATTTATTGGCACATATATTTTTTCATATTCAGAATTCATTTCTAGCATTAAACAATATTTGAAAAAAGTGTTGCTACACCTACTAACTTCCTCAAAAAGTAGAGTTTCAAAAATATACCATTCGAACTATTTAAAGCGAAATTCAATAAATTTATTTTACGACTTTATTTCGTTCTATGATAAACTTTTGAAATTAAGAGGAAATCAAATTAAGCAATGTTGTGCGTTGAATATTGTCTGGCGAGGTCCTAGTTCTAGAAATATATTTGAAAAAAAAACTTTGTGGAAAAATTCGTAGGTGTCTTAAGACACTAAGCAGTACCTGTAATGGATGTAGCCGGAGGGCGAATCATCAGATTGTCTAACTTTCAGGAACAAGGCGTAGGATCAGGTTTCGGTACTTCGTAAGCATAAACATACAAAACTTGTTAGTGCTTGTTATGTTATGCGATACACAACTTGTTTCTTAGACATGAAATATAACTAGTTACAAGTATAACTAAACTAATAGAACTTAGTTTAGACGTAAAGAGGTTTCAATACCCACATGACAAACAAAATCCAGAAGGTCGCAATGACGAGATAATGAATAAATGACGCTGAACATTTCCTTTATAACCAATATGGCCTTTATCTCAATGCTATTCAAACTCTTTAGACTTTTATAGATTATTCAAAATTTTAATATTATTATGGTCGGTTTTTCTCGCTATTACGGGTTGAGTATCTGAGGTGGGGTGCCTAGAAAACCAACCACCTTAATATTTTGGTTGGTTTATTTTTGGTTTCATATTTATTTTTTTTTATTTATTTAATGTAATTTACAACTGTACAAAATAATACAATAGGTAAATATGTTGTATGTTTCATATACACTTGAAAATCTTGGGAAGGAACCACCCATTGGTGGTACTTCAAACATTAATTTAAATTAGAAGGTCCCATGGCCATCTTCTTTTCAGACGCCCAGAGGATTATCAGGAATTGTTACGGATGAAAGATTAAGAATTAATGGGTTAGAATGGTTAAGGAGTTTGGAATGAAAAGACGCATATCTGTTTTGGGTCAAATCTGCAACGAATGGGATGTTAAGGTCTTTATGAATGGGTTTATTTGTAACGTAATAAGGAGCATCAAGGATTTTATGTAGGATTTTGGATTGTAAGGATTGGGTGCGGGAAAAATTTGATGGTTTGGTGGATCCCCAGAGCTCAATTCCATATGTCCAAATTGGTCTGCTTATCGTAGTGTATACTAATTTTTTGTAGTGAATGGGAAGAGTTTAAAGCGTTTGTCAAGTAAGTGTTGTAGCAATCGGAATCTACGAGCAGAGTCTTGTCGTTTCAGTCTTGAGTGTGGATTCCAAGTAAGTCTCTTGTCAAGATGGAGTCCTAAGTATCGAATCTGTTCAACAGGCGTTAGTGGAGTATTTAGAAAGGATACTGTAGGACAGGAGGGCAGAGGTTTACGACGGAGAGTAAAGGTGATCTGGTGGGATTTGTCAGGATTTATTTTGATTCTCCAGTTTTTAAACCATTCTTCAATAGATGTTATGTGTGCCTGTAGTGTTTGTGATGCATTAGTGTTTCAAATATTTAAAAAATTTCGCACTATACGTGCTGTATGTAAGAGAACCGACTGTTGAGCCTCTCCTAGCACATCAATAGGCATCCCCAAACCATTTCCGCCTGCCACTGTTGATTTGGGTATGAGACCATTCGTGGATATTATGAGTGGAGTAGTGGTAAAACCTTTCAATTTATATATTTCTTTCAATTCTATCGCCAATTCCTGGTATTTTCTCAGTTTTTCTCCCACAGTGGAGGTTATATTATTATCGTTGGGGATCCCGACATCGATAAGTTCCGCTTTCTTTTTTCTTAGATCTATAAGGAGGATATCTGGTTTATTATACATTGTTGTGATAAAGTTTTAACAAATAGTGATTGTGATAAATGAATTTTAATTTTGGTTTTAACGTGAATATTGACTAATTAGAAACTGTTGTTTAGACCCGGGCAGAATAGCCTGCATGAAGTTGAGTTTTTAAATAATTTAGTTCTAAAATTGCATTAAGATTGTCACTGAGGATGGCCGGATTGGCCGAAACGTCGGGCTTTTAAGAAAAATATAATGTGTTGAGACTATAATGGATAGAAATTAAATTATTTATTTAACAGAAATAATTACTATAGACAAATATAAAAATCAGGCTAAGAAAACTCTCATTTCAATCATATTCAGTTTTGCCACAATCCTTGAGTCACTTGGATCACAGCAATCTAAAACAATAGACAATTGTAAGTACTGTTCATTGTAATAGTTATTAATCTTCAATTAAACTATGTACATGTAATTTTATAATAATTACTAGCTCTTTACAAAAGGGGATTATTTGAAAGTTACATACTTCACGCCATACCCTATATTATATGTATAAGTTTACACCTAAACATGTTATTACCGTAATATTATAAAAGTATACATTGTAAATTGTATTAAAATAAAAAAAAATAGATAAACAGAACCAATTCTGAATATTTAAGTAAATTATATGCATGAATTCATAAATAGGTGTATGTTATAAAGTAATTATAGAGAGAGAGAGAGATACAAAACGTTTTTTTAAAATTTATTTATTGATATTTACAACTGTATAAAAAATACAACAGGTAAATTTGATCATAATGACATAATGATATGATACAGGATGTAGAGAAACTACCCAGTAGTAGAACTCTATAGATACAAAACTTAAAAATAATTTAAACAAAAATACACTTTAAACTACTTTATACTATAAAAATAGTTCTCACATATAAAATAGGAAAAATAAAGGCAATAATAAATGTATGTTTGTATAACTAAGTAAGCGAATACACTAAATAAATCGGTGACTGGATTAAAAGAATCAGTTCCTTAATATACGTTTATACAATGATTGCAAAATGCATGAGAAATTAGATACAGATATAAATTTAAACAAACACCTTTAACTAGAAAACACATATTGATGCAAAATGATGAAGTTCGATAAGTGCCAAAATAACACATAAAATGCAGTATTTTTCTTTTCAGCACTTTAATTTATATGATATTTAGACAGTTACAAATTATAAAATATAATTTAAAATACTACAAAATACAAGTAATGTTTGAATATTAATTACACATTATATGCATGAACGCACTCAGTCCTTATCTTGGTATAGTAAATTCTCACTTTATAAATTGAAAGAGCAGACAGAAACCTTGGTTTGACAGAAGCTTACTGGGCCCACTCGACCCTAAAATGGATATCTGGTAATGGGATAAATGAGGCGGTTGGACAGTGGTGGAGGTACTTTATGGCCTCTTGTGAGACTGGTTTATTTTCAGAACAGTTTTATAATACAAAATCGGCGTATTAAAATATTACTTCTAGGAATTTCATATGAGGCATCTATCAACTTCAGTATTTAAGAACCTATCATAGAAGAAGCTGAATCAAACATAAATATTTAAAAGAATATACAATCACATTATAAGCATTTATTTCCGAAATTATTACATTTATAAGGCCCAAAAATTGTATCTACTGTTCCTTCATATGATTGGTCAGTGAAAATAAAAAAGAATATCGAGAAACCAAAATAATAGTATTTATTTAATAATAAATTGTAAATTACACATAAAAAATATTTTTTATCTTCCATCGAACTAATTAAAAAATAACATTCAGCTGGAGGTTACAGACGTTTTTGTATAATTCACAAACTATCTTTAAAAAATGACTTTTGGTTGATAAAAAGTAGTTTAAAATAATTTTATAAAAAATAGAAACCCATGAAAGTAAACTGTTCGCAACAATATGAGAAAAGCCGATTTAAAAAAAAAATTTAGAAATGAAGACAATGATACTCAAAAGAATCAAGAGTTTCTGGCCGTAAAAGAATATTCGAAAATTTATTTCAAGTCCTCTGAGGTGATTTATATATAATTCTGTAACGAACATCAATCGTTAACCATTAAATTGAAATTTTAAAGATTTAAACGGTAATAAATTAATTAAAGCAATGAAATGCCAGGATGAAGTATTAAGCCTATTAATAAACAAGTTTCATTGTGGAAATTATCGAGTTCCTATTATTTAGAAAAAAAACAATATTAATTTATACCCAATAGCTGTTTTTAAATTGTTTTCTGTTTCTTTGCCAGATTTTAACATCTTTGACTCCTAGGATAGAGCTTATTTTGAAAAAAAATCTGTTATTATATCATTTCCAGAATAGAATTATCTTTTCAGGTGGATTATTAGATAACGAAAAGAAGCAAGATCAGAAACAATCGGGTTGGGTGTTCAGGGAGTATTTCATGGAAGGATTGATATCTAGTGATAGCCAAAGTGGGAACAGGAATTTGAAAAAAAAATCAGATGTGATTCGGATGCACATCAAACTAATTCCGAAGAGATTTATAAAAATAAAATTTTACATTTTGAAATCTCCCATATCACAGCCCTCAAAGAACGGTGTCCCAATTGGAGGATTAAGATAAATTCTAACAAATCCCATCAAATCTCCTGTACCCTTCGTCGTAAACCTACCGACTGCCCTACAGTTTCATTTAATAATGTTACTCTTACCCTTGTCGAACAGATCCGCTACCTTGGACTACATCTGGATAAACGATTAACCTGAAATCCTCACACAAGACTGAAAAGACAGGAAACTCCACGTCGATTTCGACTATTTCACCACTTACTAGACAATCGGTCTAAACTCCCAACTCATTACAAAAGACATCTACATGACTGTAATAAGGCCAATCTGGACATATAGAGTTGAGCTTTGGGGCTCTCCGAATTCCCCTCGTATCCAATCCTTACAATCCAAAATCCTCAATGCTCCTTACTTTGTCACAAATAAAATCATACATAAAGACCTTAATGTTCCCTATGTAACCGATCTAGCCCGAACTAAATATCACTCCTTCCATTATAAACTCTCTAACCACTCAAACCCACTAGTTTCTAACTTTGCATCCTCTTCCATCCTGACAATCCTCCGAGGCACCTGAAAAGAAGACTGGCCACCAGACCTTATATTGTAAAATGATTTTAGAGTTCTACCAATCGGTAGTTTCTCTACACGCCTGTAACACTCCATTTTAAATAAGATCACATTTACTGAATGCATTATATAATTACAGTTGTAAATTTCAATAAAGATATTAAAAAAAAAAAATTTAAAATCAGTTAACATCTAAATAAGTAATATTTTAGAAACTTTTTTTCATTGTTAAATGAAAAGAATCATCACAATAACTTTTATAAAGCTTTTAAGTAGGAAAAATCTAACTACTACTTCTGACTTTACCTCTTCTCTGTAATAACTAGTTCATACTTAACGCAATACTTGTGTGATCAACTCTTATACCGTTTATTATATAATAAAAATCAAATTCAACCTAGTTCAGGTGTTATAGGCAATAATTAATAAATAGAAAAACAAAAAAAAATACTGAATGGTAATTAACTGTACTAATTAATAAATATATTATTTAGAGAATCTAAATAATTTATTCAATATATAAATTATTTACTGTATTATTTCAAAGTATGAAGAAGATGGTCGGGGGTACGGTCAAAAGAAAAAAAAATTATATTGTAGATAAAATATTATCATCACGATCAATAAAAAAACGGTTGTTATCATTATCTAATTAGTCACTATGTTCAGGTTTACAATGTTTTATTTTATATTCTATTCTTAATTCTTTTACATTTATTATATTATACTTATATTGTATTCATTATATTACCCTAACTATATTTTCCATCAGTATACATTAGTTTCGTATTTTATCAGTTAATCTATATTTAGTTTTCCTAAATTAATTAATTCTTATAGTTATTATTATTATCATATTTTTATATTTCTTTCTTGTATTTATTGTATTTGAAGTAAAATCGTTTAACGGTAGCCTCCCCTTCCACTCTGTATCCTTCCGATTTTTGTCAGTTTCGAATTATCTCAACTAGAACAAGTGGATTGCCCTGCTTAATTCTTTACTTATATTTGATTATTATTATTACTTTTATTATTTCTTTCTCGACTTTTAATTAATCTCAACTTACTTCTTTATTTTCCGTCTTTTAGTGTGTTAAATTTTGTTTTCTCATATCATCTTTTCTATTTCTACGTGTTATTACATCCACTGTTTACGTATTTTTTTTTAAAAATATCAGTATTATTGTCTAATTTATATAAATTACACCTTCTTTTTTTTCATTTGCATATAATTTTCTTTTCACTTATATTTACATAATTTTAACCATAAACTGCACATCGTTTTCGACTATTACTGCACATACTAGACAAACGGTCTTAACTTCCACTGGGGCTCCACTAAACCTTCGAATTCCTCTTGTATCCAATCTTTACAATCCAAAATCCTCAATGCTCCTTACTTTTTTTACAAATAAAAGACCTTAATTTTCTACATGTAAAGTGTTGTATATTTATTTTAATGGATAAATTTGATATTTATATTTTGATATATTTTACAATGATATATAGAAAATGTTTTTCAAAAGCTTTTCACTCTTTATATAGAAATTTTCCTATCGTGGGAAGGGGGACCAAAGCTGTTAAGAAGGCTCAGATCAGTGGAGTGAGGCTCATCGGGCGTTGACGTGTAAAGTCGCCGAGAAAAAACGTCTTTACGCTCCCGCTTCACCCACCATTTCCCCAACTTGTCCATCATTCCATTCAATTATTCGAGAATTAGTTACTAAGTTATTGACTTTCAGCTTAAATGAATTAAAAATATAATAAGAAGATAACATAGTAAGTAATGTTGAATACCTAGTAACGGAAAATCGCAGGCCTTGGCAGAATAATCACCTATTTTATAATGAAAAACCCCAGAATGTTGAAACTACAAATATACTGTAATATAAATACCGTATACTGTTTTTCAATTAAAGGTGCTTTTTAAATACTGCTCGATTTAACTTCCTTAATTATCCTCTTCTCGATTTAAACAAATATTTTAAAAGTGATATAGGACCGTTGCTCCCTAGGGGTTTTAGTGGGACGGGTCCGGCCGGAAAGGATCGATAAGAACAAAACATTATGAAAAACCGCCAGTGAAATGACGCTAATTTACAAAACAATGTTAAGTACGGGAAAGAGAACTGACAACGTACAATATAAAAACAGCTTAATATTTATTCAAAAAAGGAAGCCATTGACATCAATTAAAATGTTTCAAGGCTAAATTTAAATTGGACATCACGTAAAAACTCGAAGCGTGCTGAACAATACACTAAAACGATCTTGGAGTTGATATGTACTGCGTATAATTTTAAATACAAAATAAAAAAAAAAAACGACTAAACATTACTTAACTATTCGAAATATTACGTTGCCTGTTAAATTAAATTATGTTCATATACTATTTCAAATCAATTCAGTTCAAAATGATAAAGTTTGACACATGTCATATTCAGATGACTTTAATATATACAGTGGGTCAAAGAAGTATTGACTAACTTAATTTTTTTTTTTATGCATCATTTTTAGAAATAAAAAAAAAATTGAAAATATTCACAAATAAACATAATGGTACAAGAAATATTAAAATATTACAAAATAAAAAAAAAATAGTAAAGAAAACATCCATTTTAGAAAGTAAAAAAAAATTATTGGACACTTTTAATAATTCTTTTAAGATTTTTTGAGGTTAATCACTTCCATCTATCCACTTTCATCCATCCACGAAGATATGGAAATGAAGGAAAACCATATGAAAAGAATAGAAGTAGAATATCAGTTGAAACTACAAGAAGTGATGTAAAAAAAAAAGATGGAAGTGATTAACCCCAAAAAATTTTAAGAGAATTGACTCACCAGACTTCCTAGAGAGATAATCCAGACTTTTAATAATGTATGTAATATTTCATAAATTTGTACTGGATTTATCGCAGTCTGTAATTTTTTTGGCATTGACGAAAGAACATTTTGTGTTACTGCTGGACTAATTGTATACAATTCCTCAGACGAAAGTTTCCTTTAGCATATTTTTTGAAGAAATATATCTTTTTCTTATTTTAGGTCTATTAGATACTATTGGTGTTCTATACCATTAAGGTCCAGAAACTTAGCGTTTTAAGTTCCCTTGGAACATTGCACAGCATCCACCCTTCCGTTTTGTTAGCCATGTGCTTGGGGTCGTTGTCTTGTTAAAAGACTAGTATCTTTGGCCCCCAGTTTTTCGGCACTACTTTTTAAATTATGCACCAAAATGGCAACATGCTTTTAGGCATACCGTCTATAAAAGTCAAGTTTTCTATGCCATTCCATGACATGCACCTCTAAACTTGGGCATTACCACCTCCATGTTTTACAGCGGTCACGGCTGAAAGGTTAGGGTCAGTGAGGCTGAAACTTTTTATTACGTTTTTACCAAATGTACTATAAGATATTAAATTTACTTTCATCTGAAAAAATAACATTTTCCCAGAATTCCAAGTCTTTATTAACAAATGATTTGGTAAACTGGAGCCGTTTTTTACGTATCGTCTCGGTCTTACAAATTTTTTTTTTAGCTGTACCGTTATAATTATATTTGTGAGTAAGGTTTCTTACTATTTGTACACTTAAGGTGAAACGACCTCTTCTGCTATCGTGACAGCTGATGTAGTGGGATCACGCTCTACAATCCGATGTATGTTCCTTTGTTCCCCTTCACTAAATTTTGATGGCCCTCCAGAAAGAGGTTTGTTTAGAATCGAACCAGTCTTCTTGAACGTTTTTACCATATTTCGAACAGTTCTGAAACTTATTTATAATTTATTCGCTATTTTTCGGTAACTAAGTACTTTAGAATATAATTTCACCATCAATTTTTTTAATGAAACACTATGTTCACTTGTTTTATAGAAAATATAGAACGAAGAATGAGTTTTATTTTTTTCATTGTATCGTTTTACTTTTTTTTTTAACCCTAAATTCATAAGCATGAGCCCAGTGGTGGGAAAGTTTATTTTGATCCAGCCGTTGCACAATGTAGACCAAAAGAGGCTTCAATTTTTATAAATTTCTAGAACATGGGTAACTTGCTTTTAAACACGCCAAACGCTGGCAGTCTACATTCGAGATGAGACAAGTATCGATTTATTTCAATATTTTGATTATATTACGCGTCTTTCAGTGGGGGGGGGACTGTTTGTCTACAGAAGTCCCCTTCACAAAAACAAAAAAAAAAACACAGAAAGGGGGACTTTAACAAGCAAAGTATTGAACTTGAAATTTTCGGTTCGATAACAATTTGTAAACGAAATATATCTGCTGATTAAAAAAATCGTTTTACATCTTTTTGTTAGTGGCTTTTTGATTTTATCATATAAGGTACAAACAATTTATCGTAAAAAATATTGATATGATTATTTCCATGATATCCTAAAGAATAAACATTTCATTTACACAGAATAAAAGAAAACGTGGAACGGTCTCTAAGCTATCTTTATATAGATTGGTGCAATTAAGATAAAGTTACACGGGTAGAAAAAAAATTCTAGACTCAAACATTTAAATTAATTAATGTTTTTTAATTAACATAAAAATGTTTATCTAACTTGAATATAATTTCTTGAAACTGACCCTGATAGTAATTAGTCCATTTTATCAAGGAATTTTTTTTTAAAATGGTATTTCAAATAATGAGATCGTCCTCGTCAACAATTTCACTGATGTAGAAAGTCATTTATTTTTAGTTTTCGAAGGGACCGGTAAACATTTGACGCAAGCACACTATTGAGGTAAACAGTTACCTTTGCAAATGCAGAAAGTTTGCTTCAAGATTACATCCATCACATTTTTCATTGTTATTTTGTCATCTTTCAGTTCATTGTTTCGAAGCATATACTTAACTCGTGGACTGTAATATCCCCTTCTGGATTAGTTTTTTCAATTATTCCGTAAATATTAATAATAATTATGACTGCAATCTTCAAAAGAGTATATAAACAATTATATTAGTTATTTGATTTTGTGGGAGGGGGATGAACTATTCCCTGAAGTAAATTTCCTATAGATGTTCAGTACACGAAATGTTCTTAAAAGAAAGTTTCCATAACTTTAAAAATATTCTAAGTCAGGAAGGATGTTTGGTGAACGTTCAAAAATAAGAGTAGTTTAACGATTAAATTTGTAGCATAGTTACATATTAGATGGGTGAATAAAAAGAACTTGCGAAGTAAGTATATATTGTTACCTCGTCTTTTATTGTTACTATATTTTACTTAGGTGAGCTCCAAGGGAAATCAACAAACACACTTTAAACAAAAACACCTTTTTATTGTAAATACAAGAAAATAAAATCATGGTAAAAATAAACATGCTTCCTTATACATGAAAGTAACCTAACCTAAGAAACAAATATGAACTAATATATTAATAACTACTATAGCGCGTGCACGATTAATCAAGGAAAAATTATGTACTATTTACAAAAATCAAATGAAACACTACCTTAACTGTCCATGCTTTACTAGTAATGTTTTTAATAAACCTGGCCAGGAATAAATAAAGCGGTTAGTCTACTTCATGCAGCTGCCCACGTCGGTTTCTCATTGATGTTGGTGCTGTATAATATAATTATACTTTTTCTGTAAAGACTGGTGCACTGAGGTAACCTAATCATTAGCACGTGGTACTCATACTGCTATTTTACAGGGACGACCTCAGCGCTACCTGTCGAAAAGTTATCGTTGCAACAGCTAGGTTTGAGACACCTGTTATTATCTAAGATCGGTAGGCGCCCCCCGCAACATATATCAAGAGTAAATTTTTTTTTAATATCTTTATTGAAATTTACAACAGTATATGATGATATACATCCAGTAAATCTGTTGTAAGATTATAATGGAGTTATACATCCTGCATCCTATGAAATTTCGAATTCTAGTTTTTAATCGCAATTCACGTGTGAGGTCCCCGAGTCCAAATAACAAAGTCTCGCTAAATAGTCTATGATTTAAAAAAAAACGAAAGTGATGAACGCAGGAAAGCCCCCTCCCCAATATAAGCATGTGTTTAATACAATAGTAATAAGCATCATTAGCGCCCCTTGTGGCCAATATAGTAAGAAAATGTCTCTAGTACTTGCTGTAGAAAAGCTGACCAGAGAAGAACGCCATTTTTTCTTATCATGCTCGCATAAATTCAGAAGGTGGTTCCCTGACTAGGGACGTGAACTAGGAGAGTGGAAGATAATGAGAGAGAATATGCCTCCTTCATCCATCTTATAATAACTAATACTGGATTAATAATAATAATACTGGATTTTCGGACTTCAATGCTACTATCTTCAATTACCCACGTTTTCCTTTTGGGTGCCCCTTTTTGAACCCTGTAAATTATACAATAGATTATAGTATTTTTAAAATACGATCCTAAACAAGCTGTTAATGCTTTATGTATAATTCATTAAAATAAAGAGATCAAAAATCTTTTCTTTTCTTTTTTTCTCATTCATTCATTTCTTTCAGATTTCGTACTCTCTCTCCTTCTACTCTTTATATCTATTTAAATGTTGGTAACTCTTCTAATGTTGAATTCAAAACCCGAAACGAGATACATTTTTCAGCTTCACTACAATCATGATTACAATTTCTTAAAGCGTGGATTTTACTTCACATTTACCCATTTTTTGTCTGATTTCTTTTTTCATCAATTAACATCATAACCACAGGTATATATATGTATCGTAGGTATTGAGTAAATTTCAATACAATTTTCTACAAATGCTACAACGCTATATTTTTTAGTAATAGTTGGTGAAAAACCTGTTTGATGTTAATAACACAATCAAATTAGTATCATAAATTTTAATAAATAAGAGTAGTATAAGACTTATTTAAGCATAGAATACATTCGATTTTCTTGACAGTGAAATGGATAGCCTATTTTCGCCTAAAGCCGAAGAAAAACGGCTTTATAACACCAATCATTTCTTCATATCATAACGTGATATTTCTTCATTTCAGTGTAAAAGAAAAGTTTTTCTGGAAAACTGTACTGTTTCCACATCTTTAAAGACACTATTCACCTACTGCCAGGAACGTACTGGAATTATTATAATATTACAGATAATTCCTAGGGCAGAAAAATGTTTTAAGAAGAGAAGGAGGCAAATGTGGATTTTTAAGTAAAATAATAATTCTGGTATTTATAACGGACGTTTCTTGAGTATTTTTTTAAATTTGAATCTGATGGAAACAACAGAAAATAAAAGCCCTAAATACGTTATACTTTATTATACTTATGTTACTTCCTACACAAAATACAGTCCTAGCCAATGGTTATTTTTGGAGATTTTTGGTCTTGTCGACGTTCCGAAATTTTCATTTAAAAAAATAATAATAACAAGTAATAGCTAATGGGAACATAATCCCTCCAAAATTACTAAACCAGTTAGATCAGAAAGCCAATTTTGGTTTTGTTGGCTTTAGTGTTGATTTTAGTGAAGCAGAAAGGAAAAGGAAAATCACTATTCTGCTGATAACTTGAACAAATCATCGCCAATTAAAAGCAGCTTTTGTGTAGTATTTTGTTTGGGGACGTAGATCAATTGTTTCACTGTTGCTCATTTTTTTTTTACAACTGAACGAGATGTCAAACAAATGAAATATTAGAAATTTTTATCTTTTTAGTGATCGTGTAACCGTCGTCGCACTCAAATATTTATTGTTACGCTCACATTTAAAATATTTATTTAGGATTTAATGTGATAAGGAAACGTTTTTAAATATATTCCAAATGTACAATTAGTGCTTGATTGATATTTTAGAAATGAGTTTAATAGAAATATAAGTGTAAAAAAAAAAAGAAAAAACAGGAAAACAATTTAAATGATAACAATAGTAATCATGGAACTGAAAAAAAAATAATAATATGGAAATATAGAAATAATAGAAAATACTGTCATGATTTGTATATATAAAAATATGAATCTATATAAAATTTATATTAAACTAAAACTATTCAAGTAAGAAAACAAATTAATGAGTAAGTTGTGTACAAGACAAAGAAAATTAAATTTAAGTAGGAATAAAATAAATACAGTCTCGTGTAAAAGGCAAGAGATCCCAGCGCTTCTCTCCCAGCCCAGTACTGGTACTCTGGCAAATATAAGCACTAATCTTTGATATTTAAATATTTTACACAAAATTTATGTTTTTTTTTTTTATATTTAAATAAATCTTCATTCTGTCATTACTTATAAATTATTTAGAACATTTTCTCATTTTATTTATACCACAGAAATTTGGATTTTATTAGGTTTTCTAGGAAAATCCTCTTAAAAAATCTTATCTAGCAGATCGTGATACAAAGTTGGTCATGGTAGCAGCGAACTACATTTTATTTTAACTAACTACCCTTTGATTTCAACTTTTCTACCTGAAACACCCTGCTCATTTTTTTTTTGGGATATTATGACCGTTGTGTTTATTAATATAATAAAAAAGTATTAAGAAAATTATGGAGGATGTCAATTTTATGATAATAACAATGTTATCATTTTATTTTCATGTTCGTTTATGGCTATATCAATCGCGGTGGTAATAATGGGAAATTATATTTGGCTTGGTAATGACTAAATAAAAGTTAAATATTTCTGATAAAGTTGGTAAACGTTTTGGATAATTGGCTGAAGTACGAGTTGGAGGATATTATGGAGGCGATCGAGATTGTGTTTTGAACAGTTTATGGGCATCGAACTTTCAGGTTCAATAAGACAATTTTTTTTCCAAATTTAGCTATGTCGCTTTTCCTTACATAAAAAATAAATAAGATTTACATTTAGCTAAGATGTAGTTTACAAAACTAAATCTATATGTTAAAGGGTTTGTCCATGGTTCAAATGTTTGAAATAAAAATCCTATTTACATCTTGTTTTTTTTTTTCAAAATGTTCCCTTTCGTCGTGGGAAGATTTAAAGCTACTGAAAATCCCGAAGTATCCTGTAAAAAAAAAGTTATGAACATAATTAAAAATTATTGACACGTAACTCAAAAATAATTTTCTTTCTAAAGAATAATAAAAAAATATTATTGATTTCTTTAAATGATATTATATTCACAAAAAACTATAAACATTTATTATAGTTATATTATTATTAGCTGATTTAAAAAAAAGCGCTTCTAGTGAAGTAGGCCAATAAATATTTCTTCAGGAAAAAGAAAATCATATTCATTTTTAACATCATCTGAAACCTTTAAATGCCATTTAAAAAAATAAAATAAAAAGTAGAAATTTTTGAACTTGATTTATTTAGAAGACCGCCCCCTCTCCGCTAGCCCCTTTTTATAACTCCTCTGTTTTTTTTCCAAATCCTATGTTACTTCCGTTGGAAAGCTGAATGTAGTTTTTTCGTTCTTGAATAATATTATTTAAATGATAAAAAAAAGCAATCATTGAATTCAGACTATTATTTGCAAATATACAGACTATTCAACTTTTATCGGTAAAAAAAAAAAAAATAACGAGAATTTAGGCAGGTTCTCTTTGAATTTTCGTTTTTTGAGGATCATAAAAATAAATTAATAATTAACTCTATGGTAGATATATTTTATTTTAAGGCTAAATCCACGAGATGGATTTGTTTAAATTTTTTCGGAGGTCGAGTCATTGCTTGAAACGTAGCAGAAAACAAGAACGCACAAAAGAAAAACCATAATTAAATAAAATTGGCGAAACAAGAGCGCTTTTGATAAAGGACCGGTTGTTACTGGCTGGCAATTCTGTGACCGCGTTTAAAACCCGAAACGATTCTGAAATTTTCCTCTGCTGTATGCTTTGCTCACATTTCCCCTGAATCAATTACACAACCTTGCAATTTATTCGTTAAAGGCTTTTGTTTTTGGCTCCAATTTTGAAATACTTCTTTGTTTCATGCATGAAAAACTTTAATTGGCAGAATTCTGATGATCTTCCAATAACCTGTTGTTTTTCAGCTCCGTAATATATATTAAAAAATTCTCCTGCAGTAGGGGAAATACGCAAGGTATGCGCTGGTGAAAATATTTATTGATAATATATACCTGGAATAGATAGCATATTTCACCTCAAAAAAAAGCCTTGTTTATAACCCATTGGTTTTTATCGGTTGCCTTTAATAAGCTATCGGAAACTGATAAAAAATATTAAACAAACCAATCCTGATTTTAGTACGTTCATCAGAAAAAAAAAAAAACACGATTATTTCTCAATATCATGTATTATTAGGTGTATTATTTAATGATGTGAAAGAAAACCATAAATATAAATACAATATAATTTTATAGTATAAGGCACAAATCAGGCAAAGTTCATCCCAAGAATCTGCAAAGAAGATTGTTTTATATCGCTAATTTTTTTTTTCTTTTTATGTTTTATCATTATTTTTTATTATTCTACGATATCACACTAATGATAGTACAATAGTAAAAGATATAAGGGCTACTCATAGGATTATTACGAATCAATTCAGTGGACTCACATTTTTTTATGGGAGGATGTAACTCTATTTCGAGCCAAAGTAATATAGAAGATCTAAATTCTTTTATATATAGTTTTATCTTTAGATGATAGGAAGAATTGATTAAGTTTTCATGAATTTTGGATTATAAGTTCGACTTAAAGGAACCTATAGGTTTGGTTCATAGGTATCATAATATCATTAGTCATAATGCTAAACGTCTTGAGCTGTTGTATAGTCATATCGTTAAGCGATTTTTAATAAACTAGATTTTATGAGATTATTTTTTCGGTTGGCTCTACGGACGACCTTGTAGATCTTTGGTCCCCCGAGCCAGCCTTCTCCACGCCTGTCTGTCTTGGGCTATTGCTTTCCAGTTTGCTGCATGCAGCTCTTTCGCATCTTTGTCGATTCTGTCTATCCATCTGTTTTTGTCCTCCCACTTGGTTTGTTGTCAACTATAATTGCATTCATTATTGCTACGAGCCACTTGTCCCATCCATCTTAACCCAAGTTCTTGCAAGTAGTTCTTCTCCTCTAAGTGTTAAGGCTCTGATCCCAGATCGCTCCTGTAACTGTATAGAGGACTTCCCATTCATCTCGATACTGCTTTCTAGGTTATGTGTTATGTTTTATGAGCTTATATCAAGTAAACTATTTTAGTGTGTATTCGCAACAGCTTTTTCTTGTTTGCCATTCTTGTATGAGATTTTGAGGTGAACTCCAAGGAAATACATATATCATTATTATGAGAGATAGTTGACCGTGGATGACGTATGAGAAGATGGTTGGGGTGCGGTCAAAATGAAACACAAATAAGTGGTGTAACTTATTTAATTGTGCCAACGTTTCGGCTAGAGTTTTTAGCCTTCATCAGGGCTGTTAGCTTGAAAGCCAAACGCCAAGTGGTATAATGGCAGTATACCATAACTCTAGCCGAAATGTTGGCACAATTAAATAAGTTACACCACTTATTTGTGTTTTATTTTGACTGCACCCCCAACCGTCTTCTCCGCGTTCGAAATACATATATCATTTGGATAGGTATAAGCGTAACATTATTAAAATATATAGAACGATATCGACAGGATATCGTTAGTCAAAGACGAATTGCATTTTATAAATAAGATATTTAAGTAAAAGACATTTAAGACATGTTTTCTCACTGTTTCTAATTTTATTTTCATTAATATAAATTTTATTTTAAATTGTTGTAATTCATACCCTGTAGGTCTAGCTTTTGTAAGAAATTATTTATTTTATCTTTAGTTTCAATTTTACAAGTTCTCAACAAATTTTCTTCTGATTCTTTCTAGTGTTTAGTTGTCCTCTGACTTTCATTGGCTACGTGTGTACTATAGCGTGAAACGAAGGTTTTTATCCTGTTTATTTCATTTTCTCTTAGTTAATTAATGGAATAAGGCGATGAATTATGAGATTCGCCCACTATATCCAAAAATCACCAAGCTAAAACTGATGTAGACCAACATACAGAGGAATTAAAGTCGAAAAAACGAATTCATGAAGCCATCAATTCACCTCCATCTCAGTGTCTACTTAAGAAAATGGGAATAAATTACCAGGATACTCCTCTAAAAGTAAAAAGTAATTAATACATTTAACCAATGAACTAAAGTTGACTATCTATTATATGCAAGCATATATCAAGTACTGGCGGTTGCTTGGTTATTAAATCCAAATCTACAAAAATACCACTAATATTTCTGCACAATGTTACTAATTACAAACTTCTATTAAATTAATTAATTCCATTATGCATCGGATGCTTTACAACCCAATTCATCGGTAACTACACAAATATGCTACCGATCATTTATGATTATAGAACAACTACTAAATATTATGATGAAGAAAAAATAAATTATGACAAATTTCAATAAGTACTTATTAATTTTAGGTGACTTGAACAGTAAAAACATTTGGATGCCGAAAATCTTATTTTAGCGGAAATACCTAGATATTTGTTCAAGGCATAATATTCAAACTCGTGCACTATATGAACCTACTTTTTAAAGACCAGATTTTAATTCTATTTTACTCAAAATAAAATCAAGCAATGTGGAAAGAAAATCATGTAGGTGTGCAACAGACACCTTGTTAACGAAAAGAAATAGGTTATACTCTAAATATCAAAAGTACTTAAAAGATTCAGACCCTAAGGACCAAACTCTATAGAAGGCAACGCGGCGTCTATTAGATAAATATGAGAAAATTTCCAGTCAGGAAGAAAATGGTAGATTTATAACTAGCAGAAAAAGCTGACGCTTTTGTCGATCATTTAGACAAAATATTATCCGAAAGAAATCCACATTTAGCAAATTACGACATTGACGAGTTTCTAAATCTTCCTCAAAGAAATATTGATGTGTGAAATTATATGACTTTGTGAAAAGAAAAGTCCTGGGCATGACTTGATACCAGTCATGGTAGCTATAAAAAGTTACCTAGGAAAGCAATCGTTTTTATTACGTCAATTTTAATAGTTATCTGCATATTGGATACTTTCCTAGTACGTGGAAGAAAACCGAACATGTTGTGATCCATGAGCCATGTTAAAAACGCTAAACAAGTCAGCAACTACAGGTCCATAACTTTATGGCCGTACAAAATACGTCCTTCTGAAAGTGGTTGCATTTGCTTTACTTACAGAACGATAGGAAATGTTAAAAAAAAAATAAATAAAATTTAAAAAAAAATTATTTCTAAGATAAATCAATATAACAATCAGCGACAAACTTAGGAAATGAGTAATAAATATAAAATTAGATGATGAATTTTATATTGATGGTTAAATTTTTAATCAAATATCAAATCCAGACTAAATATAGGTGTTATAACAATAATAATGATAATAACATATATTTTCTAATACTATTATTGTAAGTTGTTACTTTAAACAAAATGTGGGAAACACCATTTTTTGCTGGAAAAATCCCGAAAATGTATAAACACATAATTCTTGGTTAGATGCTGGTTTTATTTTTATTTTAACTTTTTTTTTCACATCCACGTCAATTTGACTCGCTCCACGATTTGCAGGGAACGATTTTTGATTCCTTAGAAGGCTCAGTTGGAAAGCCCTGTGGCAATTCACCTGGAAGTGAAATACAACAAAGCAATTAACATCACGCACACTGTAACGAACAATGAACTAAAATCTGAATTTATATTTTTTTAGTTTAATTTTAAACCACCTGGTTACAAATAATAAATCATTTAAGGAATTATAATAGTATAAAAATACTAAGTAATATTCTTATTTTGATCAACAAAAATAGTTGCAGTATTGTAAAGAACGTGGCGTTCTCGAAATTCGAATTCTCTCTCTGGTTTATGATGTATGCATATGTATGTATTAATAAACATCCAATGGAAAATGGCACTAAAACTATTCCTTTTACAACTATTAATAATTGATTTTTAATTAGATCTTCCACATTATTTACCCTAAATTATTCTTCATCAAGTATGTCTGACTGCTGTTTTGAATTCACAATTTTGACAGTCCATGAATTAAAGATCTCGCTGAGCTAATTTTATAGTTTTTAGCATTACGTTTGCCTTAATTAAAATGAATTATGGGGAATTTACAAGTCCGTTTTAGCGTAACATGTCACACTGCCTGATACTTACTCATAGCTGTATCGATATATCGAAAACATGAGGATGGGAGAATCTATATTTAACTCCGTTTGACCACCACGAAATAAATGTCAACCCTCCTAGGCTGAAATCGATGTAACGACACAGTTATAGTTAGAGAATAGTAAACCATCAGTGTGGTAAGAAATGGAACTTTACCCCCTGATCCGGTTAGAATAGAGTGGAACTCTGTAGATACTCCTCCTCTCCCTCGTATGAAACAAATCACTAGGAGGGGGCCACAAAAAAACAAACAATAAAACAGTAGACCTTAGAGTCGCTAAAGCGATGCCTCAACTCCCTCAGTTACAATGGTCTTTGTGTGATTAGATAATGCACCTTACGTGAGCCTCCGCGGTTTAAACTGTGCAACATGTAACGCTAGGAGCTAGAGCAAACTGTGCAACATGTAACGCTAGGAGCTAG
>NW_027107986.1:67718-78909 GCF_000696795.3 Halyomorpha halys | reverse complement strand
CGGCAGAGAGTGAAGAAGCGAGAAAGGAGAGGCCCGGAAATGGCTTCAGGAATCCAGTCTGAAGAAGTAGGCATACAGTCATTCGGCCCCCCGCGAAGTTATGTCTAACAGCGTTTCCGTGAGATGGTAAAGATGAATATAGATATGCTTTTTAGTGAGAAGAAATCTCACACTGTTATGATATTCACATCGTCTTATGTAACATATTTCCCGATCCTTTCTTAAGAGTATACCAGATATTTTATGAGGATTAGTTATTTTAAATAAGGGTACCGTTTCATGTTTTTCAATATTTTGCACGATTGCATGAAACCTTTATTTTTATTAATTGTGTTCTTACATTTTACTGATAATGATTTTTAAATGTTACCTCGAAACGAACAACAATTTTTTATAGGTCTTTCTTATTCTTCATCTCTGCATTATTTCAGTGTACTGTGTCCTGAATTGTATTGACTAGTGGTTTAAAAAATAATTATATTTTAATAACTTGTAATTCATTTTAAATTCTTCTTCTTTTTGCTTTCTTCTTTAGTACCTCTCAGTGTTGAGGAGCATTCAGCCAGGAATTCCACTCTTCCTATTTCTCGCTAGGTTCCTCGCCTGTCGGTTGTCCTTCCCCTAGGGCGGAAACTAGGTCTTCTGCCATCTGGGACATCGTCTTAAAAGGATCTCTGTGGTCATCCATTCTGATAACATGACCGAACCGCTTTAGCTGTTGAGCTTCCAGTATCTCTTTCAGTGGGGCTTTCTGCAACTCCTGACAAATCCTTTCACTGCGAACTCGGTTCTTCCTTGTTTTTCCAACCGTCCTTCGCAAAAATTTCATTTCGGCATCGGTGATTCTGCTCTCTTGTCGGTCTGTTATTATTCAACTCTCCGCTCCATACAAAGGTATGGGCAGATACACTGTTTTGAAAGAAGTACATCTTGACATTTCTGGCCACTTCTCTGTTCCCTACGACAGTGTTACATATCTGGTAGTAAACTGATTAAATTTGTAAATTTGTCTAGCTAATTGTTTTAAATTCAACGTAAAAAAAGTTTAATGGTGTTATTTTTGTTTTACTAAAACAATGAACTAGATAATGGACAAATGTCCCGACATTTTTTGTGTTAAATTAGAGAAGTATAAAATGGCTAGTTCTTCTGAAAAATGAAAAAAAAAAATTTATTTTGTTTTTAGAAGCCCATGAGCACCAAATATCCTGTCCTGCACAACAGCCGCCAACCATTTTTTTTTTCTCTTGCATGTGTAACATAAATAATTATAATAATGTTGTAATTGGAGCAGAATATTCCTAATTAAATTCCTATAATTCTTGCAAAGGTGTCAGCTAAGGATCCTGTAGTAACAATGGTTCAGTAACGTTTTGATTTTGGTTATTTTATTAAACCAGTGGGATTAGAATAAAAGAGGAAAGGGGAGCAATCGGGGCTGGGGAAGGGACAGCCCTAAAACAAACACCTGTGGATATATATAAGGGCGGTAGGGCTCAACTCCAGCTCCTCTATCAGTAGAAGTTCCATTGTCCTCACCTCCTTCCTGCACCCCCCCCCCTCCCATCCTCTAGCCCTCCAGGGGCCAATTTAATGTATATAACGAGCCCTTCTACCGATCAATTTTACTCTTAAATCCCATTTTATTTTTGTGCCCCTTCAATAATTTCAACTGCGAACCATTATTTATTTTGTTGAGTATACACTATCACGTATTTTCAAAGTTCAATTTTTATATATTTACAATCAGAGGAATAATTTTTTTTTTCAAGGCATAAGGGTAGGAGCACTAGTATGAGATGCCCAGAGACCTATTATAAATAATTAAATTGGGGTTCTGACAATGGCCAGATTCTTCACTCATGTCCTAAGCGTCTGCGGCTTGGCATTGGCTTTTAATTTCAGTGACGCCGTTGAGAATGAACCATCGGGATCTTCCCTGCGCCCTGCCCTTTTCTCCACAAGTAGGGGGGAAGAACTCAATCCGGAGTTCCAGAGGTTGGATAAAATATTATATATAAGAATGATTGTGTTTAAGATATTATTTTACTAAATAATACTTAATTTTTTCATTTTCAAATACCTATTTTGTTATCATTTAATTTATATATTTGTAAATTTGGTGTTAATTAGCTCTATGGTCCATAATACCATTGTCTACAAATATTTGAGGATCTGTTATAGCAGTAGAAAGTTAAGGTTTAAAAAAGATTTACAACTGTATTAACCTAACGATTCAACTGCTAAAAGTATAAATATTTTCTAAAATATGAAGTTTAGAAAAATGTAATGATATAGATTTGTTGAGAATCTCCAATAATATTTCTAGATTAGAAGGTCTCTGCTGTTTTTCATTTTTTGTATTTTTGTTTTCCCAATAGGGGCAACTAATTTTATTTCCTTATTATTTTTGCCTTTTTTTTTTTTATTTATAACGTTGTATATAGTTAGGTGTGTCTTTTGTTCGAGACTAAACCTACCTAGAAAAAAGTGAGTTTGGGTAGTATAGGTGTTAATCATGTAAGGATCAATATCAGTTTCTGGCTAAATCGACCATCCTTATTGGTCCTTTTTTTTTTTACCTCCTTCCTGGTCATTCCTGATAATATGATCGGTTATCTACAGGGTATCACCTTATTCTATCCTTGGAGGGGGTAAATTTTTCATTTTATGAGACCGTCACGGGAATAAAAGTCGAAATTCAGGAGAGATTCAAACTGGTGCAGGTCCTAAGTTGCAAAGATCTACGCCTCAACTCCCTCAGTGCACCACCCTCTCTCATTTTTCCTCACTTCGGTTAGAGTTGCTTGGTCTACGGAATGTTAGAGACAAGACTGAAGAGATATAAATTGCTTTATAAGATTCATCTTCGGCATTCTTATGGGCTCTAATATCTCCTGTGGGTATACCGATTTGAAGGAGCTTTCTCATATGTAATATATAGTAAGTATTTCGAAGCAATATGATAATAATTGTACATATTAATATTTATAAAAAAATTACATATAAAAAAATGAACAAGTGTTTAAAAAGTTTCAATATTAAATTATAAATTAGTATAATAAGAATTCAAAAATAATAATAAATGAAATAAAATAAATATTACACAAAAAATTAAAATCACTTAAGCCTCTTCTCCTCTGAAAACTAAACGACTTTATCTAAAGTAGCCGTTTCGAACTTTAACCGACGAATAAATAATGAAACTTAAAAGTCAGTTAACTTTGGACTTAGTAGGCCTAGATTGAAAAAGTTGTTTGGGGTTTTTTCTTTGTTTTTTTTTTTTTACTTCAGGTCTAATATTGGAATGATTGAATTGCAAATCCTTGAGAAATGAATACTCCACTAAAATGAACATATGTTGTTAAAACGATCAAAAAGACATGAAAAACACATGTCATAATCTATCAAAAAATAATTTAATATTTAATTTTTAATGAGATTTAATGTATCCCTTGAATAGTATAGGTAAAATTGAACCATTTTCTGAAAGGAAATTACCCAAATTTTTTTCCACTTAAATGAACTCAAAAATGGGTTTGGGAGTCATCAATTTTGAATCTTAGCTGTCTATAGCTTTCGTTAAAGTAATAGAAAGGTAGTGTGAAATAATTGTTTTTATTCTCTTGGGCTCTTGGACTAGTAAGCTTGAGCGTCTTAAAAATATTGGGGAAGTAACTTGTTTACGTTACTTTATTGTTATTACGTTTTAAATTTTTGATTAAATTACTCCGGAATTTTCAAAGGGGCAGAGACGATTCGCCTCCTTTTTCAGATTTTAGTTTTATTGTGTAAAATTTAATTCTCTTATATATTTCGAACAATGGTTATAGAGATCAGAAAGCACATGCACACAATATTTACAGATATATAAATTAAATAATGAGACAATTTAAAAAAAATGAAAATTTGTACCACAACTCTAAATTTCAAAGGTTCAGTACTTTGTAAGGATGTACACTTTCTAGAAAAACGGTTATACAAGGTTATTGATTACTCAACATTCACTTACCACAACAATATTTTGAGTTTAAATTAATCCTCGTACGTTTCAGAACAGATATTTATATATTATTCATTGTGATAATATTTCCCCGAACTAATTTTTCTAATGAGCCTTTCAGCTGACAGATTGGCCAAATTTCACATTAAAAATTTTTCAGAAAATTACATTTAAGAATATTTCTCATTTCAAAATTTTAACATTTTTTTTTTTTTGCCAAAGTATAGAAAAAATATAAAATAGAGACTTAAGTTAAAATATTAGGCAAAGACCAGTTCAGGCCACTTTTTGATCCACTACCTGAATTTGATAAATTCCAAACTCACTTTTCGTGCCTTTATTTGAACACTTTACAACCTTAAATTATGTGCTATTGAATTTCTGGTAACATTTACAATAGTATGAAAATGTTAAAAGTAGTTATTATAGTAAAATTTAATTCTCTTATATATTTCGAACAATGGTTATAGAGATCAGAAAGCACATGCACACCGTATTTACAGATATATAAATTAAATAATGAGACAATTTAAAAAATGTGAAAATTTGTACCACAACTCTAAATTTCAAAGGTTTAGTACTTTGTAAGGATGTACACTTTCTAGAAAAACGGTTATACAAGGTTATTCATTAGTCAACACTCACTTACCACAACAATATTTTGAGTTTAAATCAATCCTCGTAGGTTTTAGAAGAGATATTTATATATTATTCATTGTGATAATATTTCCCTGAACTAATTTTTCTAATGAGCCTTTCAGCTGACAGATTGGCCAAATTTCACATTAAAAAATTTTCAGAAAATTACATTTAAGAATATTTCTCATTTCAAAATTTTAACATTTTTTTTTTTTGCAAAAGTATAGAAAAAATATAAAATAGAGACTTAAGTTAAAATATTAGGCAAAGACCAGTTCAGGCCACTTTTTGATCCACTACCTGAATTTGATAAATTCCAAACTCACTTTCCACACTTTTCGTTCCTTTATTTGACCACTTTACTACCTTAAATTATGTGCTATTGAATTTCTGGTAAAATTTACAATAGTATAAAAATGTTAAAAGTAGTTATTGTTTGCAAACGTGATTCCTACCTACTGCACTGGCGACCCCTTCGAATTATAGATAAGAGAGGCCAGGGACTGTTTAACTTACCTATGAGAGTGTGTGTACAATGCATCATTTTATTTATTTTTTTCTTTACCCATCTTCAGTTTGTCTATCTATCTTTAGTTTATTTACCTCTATCTACATCATCTCAATCATCTTCATCAAGTTCACCTACCAGCATTCTATCTCTTTTATATCTTTCATTCTGTTCATATAGCCCATATTGTAATTAACTTGTACTAATATTAACTAAGAACAGCTGTAATCACCACTTAATCTACCATTATTATTTATTAATTTTTTTTTTATTCAGAGCTCTGTAGGTTAGATTTATTTGTAGAAATATAAGAACAACGAGTAACTTTTTATTTTTATTTTTTTTCTTATTAAATTTCACTTTTATTGTTTCAATATATTTTTATCCTTCAATAAAGTTTTCATATATTATTTTTCTGTTTTATCAAACATTTTATCATTTATCATTTTCCTGTAGTTTTTTATCTTTTATATTTTCTTCTATCTTCTATACTATTGGTTTTTATATTATATATTCTTTTATTTTTTATCAACTATATCATATTGTACGTTCACATTTTCCTTCTTTTTTCTCTCTCTCTTTCACCTACTATTTTATTTGTTATTGCCTCATCCATTTATAGGAATATTTAAATTTTCTATTTAAATTTTTTTTTTCAGTATAAACAGAGTATAAGGCCCCAAATTGAACATTCGTATGTTAGGTAGCATAGTGTAAGGGCGTCCTTAGGACAACCAGACTGTGGCCCCAACAACGAGCAATATTGAAAAAGTGATTAACATCGGAAAAACTGCTTGAAGTGAGTAGCTGAAATTCATCATCGGTTTATCAATATTGGATGTTGTAAACACGATATCCTCAGACATACATATAGTTCGATATGAAATTCTATTTTGGGAACATAACGAAGAAGAAAACGGTGTAAAACAAGGATCACAAACAGAACCCAGTGCAGGTTGTGATGGAATATTGACGGTGGAAAAATGGAAATCTGGCCGCGGAAATGAAGAAAATATTGAAGTAATATGAAATATTTGGTCGGTGAAAATCCCAATATTGGGGAGATGTTTTCCTTTATAGTCACTATTCAAAGGACCTTTATCCGATCCGTTTTGAATATCAATCATGATTACATTTCACGATCTCGACCGCTGCACATGCAATAATAATAGGGAGAAAATAAAGAAAATTAGTATAAGTTATTATTAATTGGACGAACGTAATACTTTCTATTAATAATCTGTGCAAGCATCTTAAATAATATTTTTAATAAATCCCACCCCTTGAAGTTTTACTACTATACTACTATATTACTAGTAACATGTATGAAGAGGTTTTCCCACATCCTCAGGTTTTTCAGCTATTAACTATTGTACTGAAAACTATTAGCACTTACTTACATAATACAGTGTTAAAAGTTTTAATCATCTATCTCTGATTATTAAATTTACCTTATATTATAAACTTAGTTATTTAGACTCAGGGGACCTCAAAACGTGCACTTAAGTCAGTTTTATACAAATAAAAGGAACGGTTCATTCGTTCCTTCCTAACCACTGGTAGCACACTAGTGACGTTTTTACATCAGGAGGTCTCGTAGTAATCTTCTTTTCAGGCGCCTCGATGGATTGTCAGGAATGTTAGAGGAAGCAAGTTTAGAAACTAATGGGTTTGGGTGGTTAGGGAGCTTATAATGGAAGGAATGGTACATGGTTCGGGCTAGATCGGTTACATATGGAACATTAAGGTCTTTATGTATGATTTTATTTGTGACAAAGGAAGGAGCATTGAAGGATTTTGGATTGTAAGGATTGGATACGAGAGAAATTCAAAGGTTTAGTGGAGCTCCAGAGCTCAATTCCGTATGTCCAGATTGGCCTTATTACAGACAAATAGATCAATATTTTGTGATAGATTGGAAGTTAAAACTGTTTGTCTAGTAAGTGCTGTAATAGACGGAATTGACGTGCAGTTTCCTGATTTTTCAGTCTTGTGTGAGGATTCTATGTTAGTCGTTTGTCCAGTTGCAGCTCAAGGTAGCGGATCTGTTCTACAGGGGTAAGAGCAACATTATTAAAGGATACTGTAGGGCAGTCGGTAGGTTTACGACGAAGAGTAAAGGTGATTTGTTGAGATTTATTTTTTCCTCCAATTACATAATTTTTTGAGGTCTCTGATATGGGATTGGAGAGCTTGGGATGCAATTAAAGGGTTATAAGTTACTGTGAGCTCACATGTCTCATTGGCATACGTGGTGAGGGTAGTGTTAGGATTTTATCTGCATAGACGGTGTAGAGGATGGGACCGAGGATACTACCTTGAGGAACACCTGCGCACTGAGAATAGGAACCATTGTGTTGGATTGCTTTGAATAATCTATCAGTGAGAAAGGAACGGATGATGACAAAGTATCTAGAAGGTAGGTTTTTATGGAGTTTGTAAAGCAACATTTTTTTTTTTTTTTTTCAGTTTAAAAGAGTAAGCCACCACTATTCTTTAGGCTTCCCGTCATTACGACATAAAACAAATTCTGGGCTTATCTACTCAGTGCGAGTGTTATTTTAATTTATTTCTTTTTTACTTAAGCAATAATCTATTATCAGTTAAATTCCTTATTTGTCTTGTACAGTAGCTAATTGCAAAAATACTTCTATAATGACTCCACAACAGTTGTTTATCCGATTGGCAAAATATGTCAAAACTAGAAACATTCTATTAAAGCTGGCTTGAAGGGAATCAAAATTAATATTGAATCTAAATAATAGATTATATTTTTGTGAATTATACTTCGAAGTAAGTATAATGCAAGAGTAAGCGAGAGTTTGTACATATTCCGAAAGCCTACTTAAAGTACCTAAAAAAAACGTAATGATTCTGCCTTAGATTTGTAAAACACTATGGAAAATTCTGTCCGATACTAAATAATGGATTCAGTGAAAGAAAAAATTGAAACTAGACTGCAGTCTCTCGCGATTTGATCGTCACATAGACAATGTTCAATTCTGATTGAACATATATGTTCACACCACCTGAGGCTCAGCCTACCTTTAATAGAAGACACAGGCTTTCTATGATTGAAGAAGTAGGAATATCCTTTATCTGAGACATCATCATCACATTCACAAGCTAATTTACATACATTTAGTGAAATAAAACTTTTTTATTAAAAATTTTTTTTTTAAATGACTACATTTAACATTCTGTCATAATTTCATTAATTATTGGATTGATATGTAATATATCATATTTAATGATTTCTGCTTTCATGAAACCGTATTTCATGGTTGTTTATAAAAAAATAACAAAAATTCTTTTAACAGCAGAATTCATAATAATTAAAAAAAAAAAAACAACCAAAAACTGTGAATCGCTAAATCAGTTTTGCCTAAATAAAGTCGCATATAAAACTATCATGGCGTTTTCCTTCTGTTGATACACAGACTAAAAATTATAAAATTAATGATTAATTCTGTATTTATATTAATTAATTAGATATATGATTGGGTATCTGAATTGGCTAACAGTAGTACTAACATTATTTCAATTTTTTTTTTCTATGTCGTCTAATACCCTATTACTGCCCGTCGCTTTGAACTAAGGACCAGTTGGTTCCGCGGGACCCTTAGGGATTAGCCTGGGCTTTGGGAAAGGGTGGATACAGCTTTGTGGGAATCACTGAGTAGTTCTATCAACAAAGTAGTTGTTATACGGCTCACGAAACCGAAATAAATTTTTAGAGAAATGACAAGTGATTAAGTAATATATATATAAATTAAATAATAATGATGTAAACCTATATTAATTTTATCTGATATAGAATTGCAAATACTAGTCAGAAGAATTTTTTAAAAAATCATCCTTCATAGAAAAAATTATAGTGAAAAATTATAAATTATTGGGGAAAACTCGCCTCTCTAAAATGGGTACTTCCTAATTGGGAGAACTGGTGAGGCGGTTTTATTCAAATAAAGTAAAACAACGAATTCACCTGCGATTTGCGTTGAATTAACTTCAAAACAGCCTTGAACATACTTAAGTTCCATAAGTTATAACATTTGGTATTTTTTTTTTAATGTCTGTGGACATTATCAAAACTATCGATACTATGCCTAATGATTTTTGAAGTAAGGTAATAGGCAATTATAATTTGTTTAGTAATTGTGACGATAGTGGAAAGTGTGAGGAAAGGATGATGAAAAGCAGATAGGTAACTGTTATAATTTTTAAAATAAGGCAAGATAAATAGATAATTATAATAATTAAAGGCTGATTATTAAGTTAGTCTGATGGATTAATTTAATGACTCTTTCTATTACGGATTTGTCGTTTCTAAACGCTATTGGAACATTTGTTGGTATCCTTAACTGGTTCAGAGTTAATTTGTAGTGATGTCATTCTTCAAAAATGTGTTTGACGGTTAGATTACTATTACTATTACATTTAGAACATTTTGGAGGGACCTCTCCTGTTATGAGGTGGATGTGTTTCAATCGGGTATGTCCTATTCTGAGTTGGGTGATCACTACTTCTTCGCGGCGCCTACTTCGGGTAGATGTAATCCAGGACTTCACATCTTTCTTGATAGATTTCAACTTACTGGGTGTACTTTCATCCCACATTGCCATCCATATTTTATTAATACATTCCTTTAAAGGACGTGCAAGTTCCTTTGCAGTTAAGATTGCAGTGGTTCTACCAAGGAGGACTAGCGCTTAGCAGCTTTGTCGGCCATCTCATTTCCTGTAATACCAACATGCCCGGGAGCCCAGATGAAGTAGACTTCATCAATGCTTGTTTTGGCATTACTTGGCATTAAAAAAAAAGAAATAATAGTTGACCGTACAGAATTTAAGCGTGGTTCAGATGTTCGGATTGGTACATAGTTTAAAAAAAAAAAAACGCGAATCTGAATTTTTCATATCTAATTTTAAACCCTATCATTAAATAAAGTAACTAATATTCTATGGATTAAAATCGTATATAAACAATAACCAGTGTTAGATTAATGATTGATTATAATGATTGTTTGAGAGTGGATTATTTCATTTTTAACACACATAATCTTTTCTGCAGGCTAATTACCCATGTCATATATAACTTTTTTATATCTTAAATCTAAAACTCTTTTACATAAATAATCTTCTTACAAACTTACAAAAATCATTTATAACAGTTTAAAATATAAAAAGTTATACATGGTATCGGAAATTAGCCTGCAGAACAGATTTTAAAGAACATGGCATCAATATTTAAGCATGTCTCCTTGAAAATGGGATCAAGATTGTGTGTGTCGCACTAAAATTTAAACATTTTATTTTAAAACTTTCTTAAAAATTACATTATTGAAAAAATAAATGTCGATGTTTTCTCTGAATATTCGCAGAATATTGTTGCCAAATTAATATGAAAGACGAATATCGATATGGATATAGAATATCGCAGTAAAACTTAACTATTTTATTCAAGAAGATGACCGTATGAAATAGATTGTAGGAAGATAGTCCAGGTGGGGATCAATAAAGTTATCAAAATATGAGAAAACTATTAATTATTGACCGACGTTTCGCCCCACTTTGCAGAGCTTCGTCAGGGCTGTCATATTAAAACAAATATGACAACTGATAACTTCATATAGGATTTCTTTTTCACTTTCACTTTTTTTCATCGAATTAATTTTAAATAATTTTAATTTTGTAGGTAAATTCACCAAATGGATTTTCATACGTATATTATTTTCTTTTTCTGTCCTCTTTTATAATTTTAATTTATATATCCATTTACCTTCTTATAATACATTTTGTTTCAATACTACTTATGTACCTGTATTATCTTTAATTTTCTTACTTTCTTATTAATCTGCACATCCATTCATTCATTATGGTTGTTATCTTGGTTTTGTCCTTAGTCCTGAAATTATTGCCGATACACTGACACTAATAAAATAAATCTTACTCATTTGTGTTCACTGACACCGCACCCCCAACAAATTTCCCAAATGTAATTTTCTATAAGCAATCTTCTATCATACTTATTTCTTATAT
>NW_027107986.1:47404-67668 GCF_000696795.3 Halyomorpha halys | reverse complement strand
TATACAATCATTTTGAATTTTTTTTTTAGTCTTGATGAAGTGTTCAACGTCACTTGTTTTCTAGTAAATAGTATTTTGTCACTATTTTTTATTACTGTTTTACCACCACCTGGATCCTCTTTGAGAAAATGTGTAACTGGTTTTTATCGATTCTGATTTTATGATTTTCTTGAATTATATCTGAAGTTGCTATCTTCAAATTCTCTCCAACTTCCAGAAGATTGAACAAATTACGAAATATTTTCCAATGGGAAATGTTTTTTTTTTTCGTTCCTCTACGGTTAGTCCTGCAGTTGGTAACAATGGGAACAGGCTAGGATAAGCCTAACTAATAAGAGAAAACTTTTAAAAAATTGCTATAAGAGGAACTCGCAATGGTTAATTATTCAGTTCCCATTCAATATACTTAAAACTTATCCTGCCTAGTAACTTCAGAATAGTTCAAGCTCTACTTTATTATTTTTTTTTATCACGGTTGAACTCTTGAATATTTTAATTAATTATTCTCAGTGGAATACTTTTTAATGTTGGCTTATGCTTCATACTGAAGTTACGTTATGAAGTTCCTGCCATTAAGCAATGCTGCTTTGTACAATGTATTACATACTAATGCTGTTTTGTACACTGCCACATCTTAAGTGATATAGGCATACAAAATATATAAATATATATATATATATACATATATATACATACATAGTTATATATAAGTTATGAAGAGTCAGAAATGAAGCTCAAATAAGTTTCTCATTTATTCTCCTCCTTAATCCTCTATATATACATTCTGGCATGTTAATGTGGAGTTTAAGTATTAAGATTCATAATACCTATGCTCTAATTGTAACATATATATATCTCGCGCGGGCTCATTACCGCGTAGGGTAGCGGCCCCCAGGCTTGCTGGAGGGTATGACGTAGTATTGAACGCCCTACTCACATATTTTTTAGTTTACAAAATACCACAAAACAGTAATGGATCCTACTGAGGTAACACTCATTATCCGGAGGTAAACTAGTCCCCCGTTCGGGTCTCCGGGTGGGGACTGCTTCATTCTTCATCTGCTCAGGGGATTCATGGCACAAATCGAAAATTAGAGATTTAATTATAGCAACGTGGAATGTAAGAAGTTTAAATTCCGCTGATGGGTTAAAATCAATCGCAAACGAGGTTAAGGCATATCATCTAGATATCGTGGCGCTGCAAGAAGTTCGTTGGCCAGGGGAGGGTTCGTTGAAGGAAGGGAAGTACCATTTGGTACGGGGGGAGCAGTAATTATTTGTTAGGTACAGGATTTCTTATTAGGAATAGTTTGCTTTCCGCGTTGAGAGATGTCAAATTTTTTAGTGATAGGATATCGGTAGCAATATTTCAGGGACGTTGGTTTCAAATCGCTTTGAATCATTCTCCGACCGAAGACATCGATGAAGAGATAAAAAGCGAATTCTACGATAAATTACTGCGAAGTTGTATGAAAATAATATTAGGAGATAGATGCAAACGCAAAGATTGGAAATGAAGAAGTATATTATCCAACGATCGGTAAACAAAGTTTTCATGAATATAGTAACGATAATGGAATACGACCAATAACCTTTGCCATATCGAAAAACCTAATAACAAAAGTACTTCATTCAAACGTAAGGATATTCACAAATATACACGGACATCACCGGATTCACAAACACGTGATCAAATCGATCATGTCTTGTACAACATATATGGCAAAATAGTATAATTAATGTGAGATCCTATCGAGGGGCAGAATGTGGTTCAGATCACGAACAAATAATCGCTAAAATTCAACAAAAACTTAATATAAAAAAGAGAAATGATAACGGATCCCGTCCTGAAAATTTTGATCTGGAGAAATTAAAAATCCATTTAATTCGAAATCAGTTCGCGCTCGAAATAAAAAATAGATAGATAGAGACTTCAATTAGCACCTTTAGATGAAGGTCACAAATATGGGAAATAATGGTCAATCTCATCTGAATGAATACCAGAGTGCTGAACAGTGGATTGATGAACCGAGTCAAGAGGAAGACGAAATGGCCATAGCAATATTAAAACCTTATAAGGTAGCGGGAACTGACAATATTCCTAGTAAGCTTATCAAGGCATGTGGTGAAATTGGAGTTTCTAAAATACACCTTTTGGTTAAAAAAATCTGGGAAACTGCGGAGATGGAAGGAGTCTCTACTTATTCCTGTTCACAAAAATGACCCGATGACGGATTGTAATAACTATCACGGAATCTCACTCCTTCCTCTATGTTATAAAATATTTATACTAATCTTAACTATTCGAACCACGGAATACGCTGAATAAATTATCGGAGACTACCGATGTGGTTTTAGACGAAATCGTTCAACTATTTCATTACGACAAATCTTGCAGAAAAAATTGGAATATAACGGGCTAGTTCATCAGCTTTATATAGATTTCCAAAAGGCTTACGATTCTATTGACCGCCAGAAGCTGTATAATATTCTGATTGAACAGGAAATACCAAAGAAGTTAGTAAATTTCCTACAGATGTACATGACCGAGACGTTAAATAAGGTACGAATCGGTAATCATTATTCTGAGCAATTCCAGGTCCGGGCGGGTTTAAAACAAGGATATTCTTTGTCGCCTATCTTATTTAATCTAGCACTAGAATACGTCATTAAAAGTGTGATGAATACCGGAAAGGGTTTAACTTTGGGTGGTAAAATACCGGTGCTTGGGTATGCAGATGATTTGGTATTTTTAGGTAATGACAAAGAAACGATAGAACTAAATACAACCATGTTAATAAACTCCAGTAAGGAACTAGATCTTGAAATAAATGCGGATAAAACAAAATACATGGTTATCAGTAGAAACGCGGGCAATTTCGGTGATATAGATATAGGAGGAAATACGTTAGAACAGATAGATAGGTTTAAGTATTTAGGTTCTACGGTAACTAGAAAAAACGAAATTGATGAGGAAATAAAAGCAAGGTTATAGGCGGGAAATGCTTGTTATTTTTCAATTTCTAAACTGCTTAGCTCGCGCCTTTTATCGAAAAACTTAAAAATTAGAATTTACAAAACTATTATCCTTCCCACTGTTCTTTATGGATGTGAGACCTGGCCTCTTACACTAAGGGATCAACAGCGCCACACGATTTTCGAAAATAAAGTACTACGTGAAATATTCGGACCGAAAAAGGATGAATTAAGGGGAGAATTTACAAGATTACACAACGCTGAATTAAGGAACCTACACCCGGTAAATATAATTCAAGTTATAGCATTGCAGCGTATAAGATGGGCATGTAAAGTAGTAGGGTTTAGTAACGAGCGGATTCCTAAAATGGTAATAAACACTGAACCAACGTCCGAGGGATAGACCGAAACGTAGATTTATTTTTTCTTAAAACCGACACATCTTGAAAAAAAGGGTAAATTACTGACAGAATTCATTTAATTAGGAAATTCAGTTTTAAGAGACACAAATAACTACTATGCACAAAATTAGATGAATAGACAAAATTTTGACGTCAAAAATTTATATTTAATATGTTCATATGCTACAGATGTAAAATTATCATTACGTGAGATGATACAATTTAAGAAAAGGAGCAATATATATTTTGATTTGACATTTGAGAATATTGCTAATTTTCTAATTTTCCTAGTTTTTTTTTTTTTCAGCGCACATAACACTGGATTTTTTAATTAGGTGGTATTTTTTTTCTTTTTATTGCGTTGGTATTATTATTATTATTTTTTACGGGTTCTGATGGTAAGTAAGATTTCAACACGAATCCATGTCAGGAAATTTTTAATCTGACGAGACCTGAAGGTGAAAATAATCATAAATTGGTAAGTTAAGTTAATGAAAAAAAATAATATTCTTAAAAATAAGGAAAGATCAAGGGCAATAGCATAACAACTGTAGTAGAGGGTGAGATTTAAATTAGGGGTAAGCATTTAGCCTGCGTAATTTTAAAAATTAAATTTCTAAGTAGTGCACATAATAAAATATTTTTATTTACGATTTTTTTTTTAAACTATGAATCAAATTCAAAAGGACTATGTAACTACTGAATAGGTAAAAAAAAAAAAAAAAAACGCAGGCTCCAAAAAAAGTGTTTATTTTATAAGATAGTGAATTATTTCAAGTGTTTCATCCTGTAGATGGGAGAAGAACCCCGAAACGTTGATAAAAAAAATATGTATGTAATAAATGCATTAAAGGAAGAATAGGTAACGACTTCATCCGATTAACAAGATATGACGACCATTGAGGAAACTAACCCAAAGTTAGTTAGTTAGATAGGAACAATTTAATGTTAAAAGGTCCCAAACATCTTATTTTCAAACTTTGAATTATATGGAAAGCAATGGGAAACTAGATTAGAAACTAGTGGGTTCGGTTGGCTATGGAGTTTATGTAGTCCAGTGAAATTTCCAAAATACTCTAGTCTTTCATGGACATCTCATATACTTTTATGACTATCCTTTCCTGTTTACTCTCTGAACCCGCGTGAACTGCAGAGGTTTCACTCGATCTCGATTCTTCTAATTGGGCCTTCACGTCGTCGTACAACTCTAAGCTATCATTAATAATTTTAGATTTTTGTTTTAATTTTTCCTCATCTGTGAATGTAAGACGTAATACTCTATTGATTAGATGCTATAATATTGTATCAGTGCGCTCCAACTGTCCTGACTCGGTTTTAACCAGATGTAATTTGTTCCAGCAAACTGCTAAATCTAAGTCATGATCTGCAATGAGTGACCCTGTTGGTTGCGTTATTGTTTCCTTCTCGTTCTAGTTAAGAGTGTTTGGAGTCTCTTTCGCATAGTATCAACTTTCTTCAGATCCGAAATTCCCCTTATAGTGAGTTCGTATTCCCCTTCATCTTTCCTTAATTGGTATACATCCATTTTCGTTTGTTTAGTTCGTCTATAACTAAACCTGCTTAAAATATTTGACAGAATAAGAAAAAAATTATGACTGTACAAAAAAAAAAGTAACCACGTTGGGCGCCATACTATATAAGCGCAAATTTTGACTTATATTTAGTTATATATTTATCGTTTATACTTGCCCACGCTTAGCGGAGAAGGGAGTGAGTTAAAGGAAAATAAAAATGAATATAATCGCAAAAGGGTAAAAAAAGACAAAACAATAAAGAATCAATTGTTCCTTAGGCGCCAAGTTATTTTTTCTTGGAAACAACAAAAACCCCGAAACAATATGCCAACAATATAACTGAAATATGAACAATTATCAATTTATGACCACTGGCGAATACCTTTACATGTAGATAACAGAAAACCTACGAGTGGTACCTCTCACCTGTTGAATTCGTAATATTCCGTGAACAACAACAAATAAAAACATAAGTAAATTAACGAGTTGAAAGCAGAGAAAGAACAGCAGAACTATATGTACAAAAGTTTAATAATAAGAAGAAATATATGTACACAGAATAATAAAGGAAAAAAAAAGAATTCTTATCAATTAATAAAACAATTAAAACTTATAGGTTGACTTAACCTTAACTTAAATGCTTAACCTTAATAACTGTATTTACATTATTATCCAAAAGAGTATACAAGTGAATATAAAATTAAAACAAAATAAAATTTAGTTCAAACCCCACGTAGTTTTTGTATGTACTCCTGGCAGAACATAAGGTTGTCCGATATTTCCTTTCCGTCTCCCCTTTCCCAGAAGTTTCAGGATAACACCTGCCACAATTCTCTAATTCAGGACGTGCTGAAGAAACCCCACTGCACTATATCCCCACTTATAGTGTTAATCACCGTCCATTGAAGTAGAACACCATAATTTAGAAAAAAACAACATATACGATAACATTTCTCATATGGTGATAATCCGGTTCAAATAGTGTAGACACAGGGCCTGATAAACTATCACCCCTTCACATTGAACAGTCGTAACGTGTTCAAAAATCAAACTGTCCCCTTCGCAAAACCAAAACCCACTCGTCTGAACATACGTGTTCCAAAATCAAACTGTCACCTACAGAAAACTAAAACTCACTCGTCTGAACATATTGCTCGTGTTTTGTTTGTCCCATGACAACCGCAACACCTCTCATCTACGCAGTGCTTTTATTTCACTATGACAACCGCAACAGTTTACTTCTCCTTGAGGTTGCTTAGGCCTAATATACCAGATTTTTCAATATGGTCGCCTTATATTTTTAGGCTTACTCTCCATTAACACCTAATGTATTACACGTAGCTTTAATGTGTAGGGATATTGAAATTTAAAATATTAAATTGTGCAAATTTTGGTACCTAACATGATGTGAATAGAGGCATGAAATGAAAATAGTCTTTTATTATTATTAATAGTTGACAAAACATTAAATTCTATCAATTTCCTCTTCTGTACACCTTTCGGGAGTAATAGTCAGCACTTCCCGGGGTGACCAGCCCTATTGGGAGGTGAGCTCTTTGCCTTTTTTCTTCCAGACATCCCTGTCCCTAGCAGCTCTCCACCAGACGGGTCCTGCCATCCTCTTGAAAATATCGTATAATATAATATCGTATAATAAAAATATCTTTTTTTTGACGTCTTCTTCTTCATTGAAGGTCGTAAGGAGTCCATTTTGTGGCAATTTTTGACCATCTGTCATCTTCGCTTCTAAGGAGATGGCCTGCTCATTTCCATTTACTCAATCTTGTCATCTTCAGAGTGTCAGTGAGTTCTGTTTCTTTCTGGATCCAAGCATTTTTTATTCGATCTCTTTTCCTCACGTTCACAATCCTTCTTCCAATATTATTTTGTCACACCTGTAATTTCCTCTCCTGAGCTATATTCAGTGACCATGCTTGGCACCCATAAGTGAACCACTGGGCTAATGCAACTATCGAAGATCTGCCGTTTAAGGTCAATACTTGTTTCTCCCTTCACTATATGCCTAAGGGAGTGCCAATCTCCTCTGGACCTCTTTTGTTCCTCTATCTGTGAATGATATTAACTGGCCCAGATAAATATATTCTTCAACATATGCCAACTTAAGGTTGTTAATCTCACAATCCTCTTTTACGCCATTTGTCATAAGTTTCGTCGTCTGGTATTTCGGATAAAAACCAACCTCTTCACACAATGCCAGAAGCCGCTTAATCATTTTTCTCAGTTGTTCCATGCCATTTGCAAAGAGCACAATATCATCTACAAAACGTAGGTTGCTCAGCCATTTTCCATTTAATTTGATCACCCTGTCGCACACCTCTCTCAATATCGAAGCTTTGTCCTCAATAGAGGTATATGATATATTAAATTTTAAAAAGGAAACTTGATGTTACTGCAGTAGAATTTACAATCCAGTGCATTTTTTCTTATCCCATTTCCATTCAGAAACCCACTCCTAATCCCCTAGCACAATCCCTAATCTAGGATTACTCATCTCTACAATCCTCCCCAAAGGCTAAAACGCAGTGGCTCAGAGACCTGTGAGATTGTAAATAACACTTTCAAAAATATTTTATTCCTCATCCTCCTATTCAAATGCATTCCCAATGCAGAATAACATTTTCTTCACACCGTTTTCTCATCATCCCCTGGTATCAACACCACTCACCCATGGGACATGGAAAAATAATAATATTTGACCCCTAATAGAATTCATTACACTCAATATTTTCCGAGTTATTGTTTTTCAATCACCAATTTTTTTTTCTAGATAAGTCAATAATTTATGAGTTACCGCATTATTTGATTAGTTTTTAGTATTTTTATCCCTATAATTCCATGTATAGATTTAGGGCGCAGGAAGGACAAGCACCTATTGTAAGCCAAATCAGTATTATATACCGACATAATGATATCCGGATTAATCCAGCCGGAAAAATGATGTGTATTACTGAAGTAGGTCATTGCATCGTCAGCGTTCGCAACCATGTATTGAATCAAATGTACAACAATCTTGGATTTCAGTGAAATACCCGACGACAAGGAGTTTTGACCCGCCCTTCTTCTACTTACTTTCAAATACAGATATTAAGTTTGTCATCTGTTAAAAAAAAGAAAATCTTTAGCTTCAATATACTATGAAAAAATTCATGATAAAAAATTTAAAAATCTATTACCCCCTCTCTACAGTGGCACATCCCAAAGAGTACTGAATAATACAGTTAGCCCTACCCTATACGAGATGACTGGAGGGGATAGGCTCTAGTTCTGGCGTCCTCTACATGTGCCCACAATTACAGGTTACCTGTCAGAAGGGGGAATCGAGATTTTTTTTTGCGTTTTTATTAAATATAAATTGGGTCTTAAATGGTGTTAATAATTAGAGAATGGATTTTTTTTTTCATTGAAATATATTTTTCAATGAACTCTATGGCTTGGAAATTACCATCAAACATTCGTTTAATTGTTCTCTAAAGTTTTCGTGAAATATGTCCTGAAAATTGGACTTCAGATTTAGTAAAATAATGCAAAACTTGAAGGTACATTATTAGTAATACCTGTAATATATTCAATTAAGTACAATAATAAAATTGAAAAGAATGCAACGATTAGTGAAAGAGGTTTTAACGGTGTGTTCTGAAAAACGTATTGAAATTCGTAATTAAACAATTTATAAATTTGCATTGAATACAATGCACCGGGGCTGTCATCTCGGCTTCATATGTGCCTAAACATTTGGTCTTCTTTTTGGACGTTCTTTTCTTATATGACCAGGTTAGGGGCTACAATGAGGAACTCAGTTGTCTTCCTGAGGTCCTCTAGTCAGTCATAAACTTACTCTGCACCTTATTTGGCAATTTATTCACCTCCACATTCCTCCACCGAAAAAACTGGAGAATTTGATGAAGATTACGGTATCGGTGAGCTCTGGCCTTGTTTGTGAGCAGAAAATGAGGACTCACTGGAGTGAGCTCATGGATGAGGATGGATCCTTATCCATCAATGGGTAATTGTCTTTACTTGTTTGAAACTGACAGTCGAACAGCAGACCAAACGCTCTCTCCTAGGCCACTCGGCTTGCCTTCTCGTTTCAAGTAAGGCCACAGTGACAGGGATTCGTTGCAGGAAGACTTTCGTATGTATCGCCATCAGGCTTTCAAGTTCCGTGGCAAAATTGACACACTTATGCCCCCATTATTATAATTAAACGATAGTAAAATAACCAAAAAAAAAAGACACGAAAATATAAAAAAGGTATGATGAGAGTGGAGGCAGTGAGCCCAGATCCAATTGAAGGAAACTCAATACCAACCAGTACTCTTAGACCACATCTTTGGCATACCCTTATCTAGAGACGTATCAAATCGAATTATAAAAAAAATTAATTTGAATTGGATTATGGATTATACAACCTCAAAACCCAATCAATCAAGTCCTAAATGCATCTGTTTTCAGAAGTGGTGCAGGATTGAATTCCATCATTATTTGCCGGATTTGCTTCTTGGTGACGCTCAGAATGAGTTTAAACTTTCCCTGGCAAGAATAGGTTAAAGTTGTAGGATAACCTGCCTTTCTTCCATTAGATGGAAAAAAAATATGGACGTTATACCCTCCTACTCTCCTCCCTCCCTTCCAAAAAAAAAAAAAATGCTTTATAATTTTCCATTAATCTCTTGACAGTTTCTGGAGTTTTTTCTTCTCAATAATTAATAAAATTCTGTGAATAGAAAATTCCAGATATTATGTCACAAGATTTTGAATATGAAATCATACTTCAAATTTATTTTTCATTGTTATTATTTATTGTTTTTCTAATAACAGAATTCTAAGAAATATAACACTGTACACGTGTAGCACATCTTGAAAGAATTGCTTCTGAAATCTTGATCCTGCAGCTTATGAGCAAGCAAGTGTCTCCAGAAAATTAATGTCAGAGTCACTCCTCGGCAACATCTCTATTTAATTGTCCACTTTATATACTACTATAACAAGAAATATAAACATTAACTTGAGAAAAATTCGTGCCTTGGAATTTCCTTTTAAAACCAATTTTATATATAATATTTTATGAATGGATTCTTAGTTACCATTGTTGATCATTATATATTTGCTCTAAACTTCTAACTATAATGTATTTTGTTATTATTATTATATTTCATAATCATTAATCATAATTCATATAAACGATTGTTCATATTGAGATAAGAGGAAAATAATAAATTTATATTTACTATAGATATATATCATCAATTTATTCTTCCAAATCATATTATATTTGACATATATTTGATATATGAAAATGCGAATAAATAAGGATAATAGAATAGGCCAAAACTGAGTATTAACTATTATAGATTAATGATTATTCGTAGTAACTATATCTATTGTAGTTTGTGACAATGAAATATGAATAACTGTATTATAGACTCAATATCTATTGAGTCTGTCAACTATGAGCCAAATAATAAGTCCCTTTTTTTTTTCTATGAATAAACCATTGAATGCTTATATGCACAGCATAAAACGTATATAGTTGACTATCCTGTACATTAAACTATACACATCATCCAATCGCATGATTTTTTTTTTTTTTAAGAAAACCAATTTTTTTTTTACTATGTAAATCTTAGGGCGCCCGAAACACCTTTGTCCACGTCTGGCTATCTTGGGATGCTCCTTTGCAGTGAAGTGCATGCAGCTCTTTTGCATCTTTGTTGATTCATCTGGTTTTGGCTCCCAATGGTCTATTTCCAACTATTCATTGTTGTTTAGAGGCGTCCTGACGGATTTCTTCGAGCCACTTGTCTCGCTCATCTTAACCTCCTTGCCTTCACGTCATGAGAGATTGACTGACCAGTCTCTGCAAGTAGTTCAGTTAGTTCTTCTCCTAAATTTGTTAAGGCTCTGATCTCAGATAGCTTTTGTAATTAAACAGAGGACTTTCCATTCATATCTATCAATTCTGCTAGGGAATCTGTCTATAGCCCAGGTCTCGAAGCCGTTTAACAGAGCTGGCTTGTTTGTTTGTTTTTGTTTAGTGGTGCCAAACTTCATTGGTCATCAACGCCATTTATATTTTATTTAATTTTGCTTATATTCGTTTAATTGTATTTATTTTTTAATTTAATTATTTATTATTTTATTTATTGTATTATAATTATTTTTTTCCTTCCATTTAATGTTATATTTTAGTCAGTAAATGCTGTGATTTTAAAAACTGAAACACTAATTCTATTGTTTTATCATCGTCTCCAAGGGTTTTTGAGATATCTTGGTTTAGTAGAGGTGTGGTGTGAAATAGTGGCATTGTTGGAAAATATGGTTTATTGTTAGATCGTTGTTGCAATACTGGCGGTTCGGAGGCGTTTCTTTTAAAATAAGATAGGAGTGGGTGAGCCACGTGTGACCTATTCTCAGCCTAGTCAGTACAACTTCCTCTCTACGGCATTTGCGACTGGAGGTACCCCAGGGCTTGACATCCTTTTTAATAATTTTCAATTTACTCATTGGGCTTTCATTCCACAAAGATTGCCATTTATCTTTGACTTCCTTTTCAAGAGGTCTGATCATCTCTGACGGAGTTAAAATTGCTTTACCCCGTCGCGGAAGCGTACACCTTAGCATCTTGTACACCCTTAATTTCAGATTTTTCGGCATTTCTGTATTCTTGACATATTTGAAACTGTCTACTTTCGAAAACGACTTGCCATCCATGTAGATCATGTCGTAATGGTGAATTTTTCGCCTTACTTAATTACAAAAAAAAATTACATAACATTTAATAAAGGTAAGTAAGATTTATCTTCATTAATGTTAATTATAATTTGTTTTTAGAAAATAAATAGTTAGCTGGAGAGTTCTCCATCAGAGACTCGACGTTTCTCAAAGAGAATAAGTAGAAAGCGTTCCTTGAATATTTAATCATTAGAACTCTTTCAAATCATCTCATTTCTGCAAAGGCAAATAAACAAAATGCATAAAACAATTTTTTTTTTTTTAATTTTTTGTTCAATGGTATATTTCATTTTTATTGGTGATTCATTTGATAAATATTTATCATTTTTATGACAATATTTTTGTAGTAAATTTTTAGACTTTTGGAAAAAAACAAAACAAAGATTATTAAGAAAGGCGAGATATTAACAGGATATTAGTGTCTTTTAAAGGTCTTAAACCTGGAAATAGATTTCATTATAGTAATTGCATTTCAAAAAACTAATAAATATATAATGTATTTTATTGGATAATTTATAAAACAAAATATCTTAAATCGATGTTGCATATATTTTATATAAATATTTACATATTGAATTTAATAAAACAAAAAGAGACTGCAAAACATTTATTAATAGGCACACCTAGATGTTGAATTATCTGAAACCGATGGAATATAGGGCCGGAAGGAACGAGAAAATAAAACAGGTGGTAGGGTCCCAGAAGTAATATAAAAGTAAATTTCTAATTTATATGTATGTCGGCGACTTATTGCGGGCACTTGTAACCCTATCTTTCCATAACCCCATGATATAACTTCGTATCTACCCTAACGTGTGATATAAGCAGTTTCAAGTCTACCTTAGCAAGATTTGCTTGATAACATTTACGTTCTAGTTTGATAACTTATCTTAAAACACAACTCTCCTGTAATTAGTAGTTTAATTTAAAAAATATATATACCTATTGATAAAAAATACAAAATAAATATTGTATTCTTAAAGTATTTCCGATACTGAGATTCATTATATTGTTAGTAAATCATAAGCTTCCATTTTACTACATGGAAACTATGATGAATGATTGGTAGATCCAGAAATAGAGTGTCTCAGGTATTATGTAACAAACACTTGATTTTATTAAATCATTCAAAATCTAAAAAAAAATATATATATTTATTTATAAAACCTAGCAGGCTATTATGCCCAAATCAACTATGTACAATGACAAAATAAACCAGTATTTGTCACTATAACATTCAATAATAAATTATATTATTTACAAACACTTTGCTATTATTAACTTATCACAAAACAATTTTAACATTGTTGTTGTAATAAAGTTTGTGCAAATAATATAATTTATTATGAAATGTTATAGTGAAATATACATTTTTATTTTGACTTGTTAAATTGACTTGGACATAGCGGCCTGCAAAGTTTTATAAATAAATGTTGATGCCGTGAAACTACAATTATAATTGTCCTTGGTGATGGTCGGATTGGACGTAACGTTGGACATTTTATATTATTGAATAAAAAAGTGTGGAGACTTTTTGGATATATTTTGTTATTATAAATGAACTACCAATCTCAAACAAAATAATAGAAGTACATATATATTATAATAAAACTTACATGTAACAAGTTATACAACAGAATAACAAGAAAATCCTGTCTTGATTTATTCCTTTCTTACAGCCCTGTTTCAATAGAATAATTTCGGTTTATTTTCAACTAATACAGATTGCGGATTTCACCGGGTCAAACTTGATATGGAGCTCACAATGGATATAATAGAGATTTGTAAACGAAACAATTATTTTATAGTAAAAGCTCTCCACTCAAGTCTTGAGCGTTTGCGGCTGCCTCATCCTCCACTGGCTTTTAATACCAGTGACAGGGTTGTGAGGGAAGCGCCGGGATGTTCCAAAGTCCTGCTCCTGTTTCCCAGGCTGAAGGTGAGTATGAATGATGATGTTTAAGATTTTATTTTACTTTAAGTTGTTCACACAAGACTGGAAAGACAGGAAACTACACGCAGATTCCGACTATTACAGCACTTACTAGCCAACGGACTAAACTTCCAACCCATTACAAAAGACTGATCTACATGACAATAATAAGGCCCATCTGAACGTACGGAGTTGAGCTTTGGGGATCCACTAAACCTTCGAATTCCTCTCGTATTCAATCCTTACAATCCAAAATCCTTCGTAAAATCCTCAATGCCCCTTACTTTGTCACAAATAAAATTATACATATAGACCTTAATGTTCCCTATGTTACCGATCTAGCCCGAACCAGATATCACTCCTTCCATTATAAACTCTCTAACCACTCAAACCCCCTAGTTTCTAATCTTGCATATTCTTCCATTCCTGACAATCCTCCGAGGCGCCTGAAAAGAAGATGACCACGAGACCAGCTAATGTAAAATGTCATTAGAGTGCTAGCAATGGGTAGATTCTCTACAACATGTAACATTCCAATTTAACTTAGATCAGATTTACTAAATGTATTGTAATGTACAGTTGTAAATAGCAATAAATAAATATTAAAAAAATAAATTTAACATTGAAGCCATTTCCGTCCCAGATTTATGTTTTGTCCCGTGATTAACATTAATAAAAGTTTATGTAAATTATTAGAGGAACAAATTTTCAAATTTGTTCTTTCTGAGAAAATAAAAATAAAAATTTTAAATTAGGTCTTGAGAAATGCTCACTTATACTCCCAATAGTTCCAGAAAAAAATGGGAGTACGGATGGATTATTCTTATTTGACTATTGAAGTTTAATACAATACTCACTCATTAAATAATATTTTTACAAACTTCCGACAAATTTGCAGTGATAACAAAATGTTGTTCACTTTAAGTGGTCATTTTCGCTCTCACCTTCCCTTCCCCCAGCCCCCCACATACAATAAATACACAACAGAGTCACTCTATTCAAATCAATTGCTGTGGACAATTTGTTCACGGTCAATCCAAAATCCTTCGTAAAATCCTCAATGCTCCTTATTTTGTTACTAATAAAACCATCCATAAAGACCTAAATGTTCCTTATGTAACCGATCTAGCCCGAACCCAATATTATTCCTTCCATAATAAACTCACTAACCATCCAAACCCACTTGTTTCTAACCTTGCTTCCTCTTCTATTCCTGGCAATCCTCCGAGGCGCCTGAAAAGAAGATGGCCTCGTGACCTTATATTGTAAACTGTTTTTAGAGTTATACTACTGGGTAGTTTCTCTACATGATGTATCTTATCATTATGTCATTATGATCAAATTTACTTGTTGTATTTTTTATACAGTTGTAAAACAATAAATAAATAAAAATTTAAGTTATCACCTCCTTCTTATTGTTTTCATTTAATTTATTTATTTGTAAATATTGTGTGATCAGTGTAATCAGCTCTATGATCCCTATCACCATTGTCCATAAATATTCTACAATACACAATTTTATATTAGACAAAAAAATAAAATTGACACACGTAGATTTTCAGAATTTCGCAGAAAAAAAATAATCCAAAAAAGTGCAATTTTATTATTATTAGAAAATCCTCTTCATGATTTGAATTACTATCGAGGTTTGGTTGAATTTGGAGCTAGGGGACAAAAGGTGCTATTGCATGAAAATCTAGTCTCTTGTTATAACATCAGTAATTAGTAAGCCAAAAAATAAAAATAATACAATAAACATCTGAAAATAAATTTTAATCTCAATATAAAATTAAATAATTATAATTAAAAAAAAGCCTACCCTATAGAAAGTTGAAATATAGCATGAGCTATCTAGTTTTTCTCGTAAGCTAACAGTTCAACGCTCTCCATGTCATTGACTGGTTGTAAATTTATTCTGGCAGTTGTGAATCAACAAATTATTTTAGGTCTAGCCTATTCTAGTAGCTTCTCTGAAAAGGTTTAGCACGGTATTAACAGTCAACTCTGCACAATCGCTCCCATGCTAACAAATATTAAACAAACATTCGGGAATATTTAATGTCAGGTTCGCTTAAAGTAAATGAAGGCTGTCCTTGTATTGCTAATGAAGTAAACACTCAACGATCAACAACATTATAAAGGTGAAAAACACCTCATCACTTTATGAATCATTTAAAAAAAATTATAACATTATACTTTTTTTATATTATTTCAAAAATTTTTTGAGACAAGGTAATATTTATTAAATAAATCAATTTTATATCCAAATCCGTCTCAACACTTTATTTATTCATTAGTCCAACGTTTCGGCCTTTCTAGCCATCTTCAGGGACATCTAAATATTTAACAGCTTATATTACATCTTCATTTTTAAACATTTACAACATCATTATTCACTATATAATATAACATACCTTCAATATAAAAATCCTTCTCACATTAATTTATAATTTCTATTTGCAGGCTATTCTGCCCAGGTCATTTTCTTTATTTAAAATTCAAACCTATTCCAACACTCAATTATTAAAAAGTCATATTTATTATTAATAAGCTTACTAAGCTTAAGTCTAGTTACCTCTTTATTTAAAATTTAAAACCATTAACATTTATTTTTTCTATAAGATTATCAACAGTATAAAACACCACACCATATAACAAACCATTTATAACCTACCACTCACACAGGTCTGCCTTGTTTTAAAATTAATATATTTTTTTAAAATTTAAAATGAATTTTTGTTTCAATCTGGTATTTATTCCCATTCTCAAATTTCTTTTATTAAATTTAATTGTAACTAGTAACAATTTCCTCTATTATTTTTATAAATTTATTTTGCTTAAAATCTCTGCATAATGTTGGTTTAAATTCTTAGTATCTGTTTTAAAATTAACTGTGTAATTGATGTTCTCTGTATAATAGCCTGCAAATAGAAATTATAAATTAATGTGAGAAGGATTTTTATATTGAAGGTATGTTATATTATATAGTGAATAATGATGTTGTAAATGTTTAAAAATGAAGATGTAATATAAGCTGTTAAATATTTAGATGTCCCTGAAGATGGCTAGAAAGGCCGAAACGTTGGACTAATGAATTAATAAAGTGTTGAGACGGATTTGGATATAAAATTGATTTATTTATTAAATTATACTTTTTATTTATTTTTGAATGCTTTTCTTTTCATTTATTTATACCTTGGGAGCGCGGTGGTACTGTCGAAAGGCGCAATGCTAACTCTAAGGACCAGGGTTCGAATCCGGCGGGACAGATAATTATTTTTTGTTACGCTGAAAGCGTGAGTCGTCCCTGTAGGTTCTGGAGCCCTCCTGGGACCTGTTACATATTGAAAGCTAATGGACTAATAAGTCCATAAATCAAGTACACAGATTATGAAGTACAAATACTAATACTTTTTTTTCGTGATGGAGACGAAGATTAGTAATATTACACCAGTTAACAAGTGAAAACTTATCTGGCAGAATCGTGTAAATCAGTGAAATTGTATAAAATACAAACTACAACATTTGAATAGTATTAGTACTTAATTTGTCCACCCAGCCTCATAAAGCGGGTATCCGTAATCGTGTAAAAATCTAGCGGTTATGCCTGATCCTGACAAAAACACAACCGTTGGTCTAGTACTTCACAAAGTACTGCACCTTTAACCCAGCATGGGTTGCAGTAGTATAGATTCAATTTAATTTATTTGTCTTACTCATTATTATCCATATTCAACTATAGCTATAACATGATTTCCTAGTATTGCCATCAGCCTTTTATTTATTCTTAATTAAATAACTAACCATTTTAAATAGTTGTCAGTAATAAAAAATGTATAAATATGAACTATGAATGAATTTAATAATCGACTAAAGGAGAAAAATGGAAAAATAGAGAGACGAGTTCAATAAGACTGGAAAATCGCGATCTCTCCCGTCCACAATCGTATGTACGCGGTTTTGTTTTTTGTTTTTTTAAATGTTGTCTTATTGATAAGAAGAAAGTTGATATTTGTTATCCAAACCTCCATAATCCATAAAACATGAGTTCTTTTTCAAAATAGATACATCAAAATTTATTATTTGAAACTTACGCTTTCTCGGTCGGTAAGTAAAAGTTGTATGATGCGCGGACCGCACTACATTTTTTAGTTATTTTTCTAGCACTCGATTAATGTTTATATTCCACTAATTTTCATTTGGTACTGTAAGGTAATCTGTGCGATGAATAATGAAAAAAAATTATATTAATTTAACAAATGAAAACATTAAACAATTTTTCGAGGGTTTTACGAAGTATTCTATTCTTAATTCATAGCCAACCATAATCCAACCTGGAAAGAGGAAAACAAAAGCTATTACCCCTATCGAGCTGGCTGGTTGGAAACCTCTTTAGAATTCTAACAACGAATCTTGTCGTGTCGCTGCCCTGTCTAAAACATCAGCTTCCCATTTCTTAGGATTTTCTTGTAGTAATCAACCTAGTTTATATTTCTTTAACAATTATTTATTAATTATAAACAACTTTATTTTTGGTTGTTTTTATGTTTTGTTTTTTAGGATTCATTTTTAGTTAATTATATCAATCAACCATTTGGATTACGTTACACACACTATTTTTTAATATAAAATTTAAATAAATATAAATAATAAACATTTTTATAACAGTTTAATGTTATATTCAATTTATCTTTAACGTTTCGGCCCTAGTTCATTGGCCATTTTCAAATACAATTTTTTTCAACCCAGTCAAATTATTAAAATATATTAGCATCTATATAATTTTTGTTCATAATTATACCTATTGCAATTATTCATAATGAAATAAAATTTAAATTTAGGTTGAGTATTGTTACTTTTTAATATACATAAATCCTTCCGATGTTTCCTTTGAATTCATTTTTTTTTTTTATATCCAAGATGACAACATCTATCGGTCGGTGCCAAAATAACACATAAAAATGATAAACATAAGTGAAATGTAAATATTACAGTTTTGTAATATGGAGTACGTTGTGGAGACAATACAATTTATAAGCTAGATAAATACGATGTGAATTGATAATAATTATTAAAATAAAATAAAAATAACTGAAAGGCTTTTGAAGTGAATAATGAAGCTGCAAATTTACAATTAGTGAATTAATATAATAATGAGAATAGAACAAGATAATACAGGATATGATGAAGATAAGGATCTAATAATATCTATTACTAAGCACACACATACATTGCTAACTCTAATTGTAATATAATAAATAAATTATGTGGAGATGAGAAAAAGTACAGGCTGATATGGTCATTTAGTGAATCAAAATCAATTAATGAAAATTATGGAAGTAAGAAAGTAACCAGTTAAATATTTCTAGTGATTTATTTATTAGCTCTTCTGATACACGATTGAACAGATATGCTATATAGTTAACTATATAGTAAGGTACGTTTACCAAATTTATCTAGGTTTATTTGAAATTAAAATAAATATATTTGTTCAACACGTCCTATAACTAGTAAACCTTGTTATTTGACTTAAATATCAAGAAGAAGAAATAAAATAGAAAAAAAAATGTTTCTTCTCATTTTAAATTATAAAAACTTTGACTTTAATCATAATTTGAAAAAAAATAGATATAATAATTTAATAGATTAATACATCTGATAATAGTTTATGGTAAAATACTTCGCAAAATAGAGTTACAACGAAAGAGAGACATTAAAAAGAAAAAAAAATTAAAATTCACATTTTTTGCATAAGCTGCTCTTTGAACTATTACATCAGGAATGCTTTGTTCATAGCATTCTAATTAACTTTCAGTTTCTTTGTATTTAAATTAGGTTTGTGCCCGCTTTTATCCTCACCAGAAAATTTATATCAATGTGTACTTTTCTCAATGTTTAAATATAAAAATCGATCTTAAATCATTTTTAAGACGTTCTAATGTCATTGACCGGGAACGAGTTGTCCACAGCAATTCATTTGAATAGAGTGACTCTAGTGAAGTTTTAATTTTTGCTGAATATCGGTAAACTTTTATATTGGAAAGTATTTACTTCTCAGTTTAGTTTTGTTATATATTGTATGTGGGGGCTGGGGGAAGGGAAGGTGCGAGCGCAAAATTACCACTTAAAGTGAACAACATTTTGTTATCACTGCAAATTTGTCGGAAGTTTGTAAAAATATTATTTAATAAATGTTCCTCCGTTTACAATACGAATTGAGTGAGTATTGTATTAAACTTCAATAGTCAAATAAGAATAATCCATCCGTACTCCCATTTTTTTCTGGAACTATTGGGAGTATAAGTGAGCATTTCTCAAGACCTAATTTAAAATTTTTATTCTTATTTTCTCAGAAAGAACAAATTTGAAAATTTGTTCCTCTAATAACATAAACTTTTATTAATGTTAATCACGGGACAAAACATAAATCTGGGTCGGAAATGGCTTCAATGTTAAATTTTCTTTTTTATATTTATTTATTGCTATTTACAACTGTACATTATACTACATTTAGTAAATCTTATCTAAATTAAATTGGAGTGTTACATACGTGTAGAGAAACTACCTATTGGTAGCACTCTAATGACATTTTACATTAGCTGGTCTCGTGGCCATCTTCTTTTCAGGCGCCTCGGAGGATTGCCAGGAATGGAAGAGGAAGCAAGG
>NW_027107986.1:42681-47039 GCF_000696795.3 Halyomorpha halys | reverse complement strand
TAGCGGATCTGTTCGACAGGGGTAAGAGTAACATCATTAAATGAAACTGTAAGGCAGTGAGTAGTTTTACGACAAAGGGTAAAGGTGATTTGATGGGATTTGTTAGAATTTATCTTAATCCAACGATTAATGCAAATTACGAAACCAATCTTCGAAGGCTGTGATATGGGATTGGAGATTTTGGGATACAATTAATGGGTTATTATTAACAGGGAGCACACATGTGTCATCGGCATACGTGGTGAGGATAGTGTTAGGATTGGTTTGAATGTCAGCTGTATAGACGGTGTAGAGGATGGGACCAAGGATACTACCTTGAGGAACTAAAACATTTAAAAATTAAAACTCCACCGTAATGCATTCAACTATTCATATATTATTAATTACAGTAATTACATTTTTCATGAACACATAAACACAAACCAGACGTAAATAATGATCCAGTTTATAAACTATGAGATATATCAAGAGGTGCTTTCAATATGTTCTTTTGTATTTTCAATCATTTTTTCATCATTCATCAAGTTTAATTTCTGCCTACTTTTGAAGTGATAAAGCTATTTTTTAAATATATTAACGACAACATTTTAAGCATAAATTGAAGATAGTAACATGGCTAATACTTCCCAAAACAGGGGAAAAAGGTACAGAGCTGCATTCAAAGAATATACCAATGAAGTCAAAAATTTCATTTTTGTTTTCTTTTTTAACTTATTATTTAATGGGAACCTCCGTATAACGGACGACATAATCGTACCCGATACCGTTACAAAGAGGTTTCACTACACTTTTACACATGCCATCCATGAACGTTCAAAACAATGCAAATTACTAATGATGCATGATGGTGGATCTAATGATTGTTCTTAATGATTCCAGCATATTGAAGCTGGATTCCAGGCCTTTTGTATGAGAAAAGGAGACTTGAAATATCCTATTTCCAGCTGTTGAATTGTGGGCCCGGAGCTGTACCTAATTGAAAGGGGTTATGAATGATTAAGTAGCTATTGGCAGAGTTCTCCTCTTGATCCGCTTACCTTCGCCGCACAACAGGCTCTGAGGAATCTTAAAAAACATCCCTAAGTAATGCAACACCTGAGTTAATTTTTCGGTCAACGCCTGTTTGAAAGGTTCAACGAACTGTGCCGTATATTACTTTATTATATACCTTTGTAAATTTATATCATTTTTATTAAAGTTATATGAGTTTCATTGATGTAATTAGATATTGTGAATGAAAACCACTCTTCCTAATTTAATTTTTTTAATATTTTATTTCATTACATCTAACGACGTTTCGGAGCCCTCATCAAACAAATTCATAATATTCATCTTATGCATGCAATAATTAATAAATATACCACAATTTTTTCAAAATTTAAAAACACTGATTTACTTGATTGAAGATATTTTTTAATATCACATTTTGTGTTTTCCTTTTTTAGTCTTAAATATTAACAATAACTCATGTAATCTTTACACTTTCTTGAGACTGGTTATTATTGTTTACGATAATATCATATATTATTACAGCAAATATTGTTGCTGTGATAAAGTAGGTTGACTGTGTAATTATAAAAAGTATTGATTTTTAATTTATTTATTTTTTATTGGTCACAACTGTATAAAACTATATAAAATAAGTAAAATTGCTATAGGATATAAAATAACATGATACAAACATGTGAAGAATCTACCCATTGATAGAACTCCAATTACGTTACTAGAGAAGATCTCAGAGCCATTTTATTTTTAGACGGTATCAGGTATTGAAGGAGAAGCCAGGTTAAAAACAAGTGGGTTTGGGTGGCTGGAATGTTCATCATGAATGGATTGGTATCTGGTTCTAGCCAGATCGGCAACATATGAAATATTGAGGATTTTGGATCGTAAGGATTGGATACGAGAGGAAGTCGATGGTTTAGTGAAGCCCCAAAGCTCAATTCCGTATGTCCAGATAGGCCTTTTTATAGTCAAGTAAATCAGTCTTTTGTAATGAATTGGAAGCTTAGACCGTTTGTCTAGTAAATTTTGTAATAGTTGGAATCGACGAGCAGTTTCCTGTCTTTTCAGTCTTGTATGTGGATTCCATGTCAGTCGTTTGGCCAGATGTAGTCCTAGGTAGTGGATCTGTTCGACAGGAATAAGTAGGGTATTATTAAAGGATACTGTGGGGCAGGAAGTCATGTGTTTACGACGGAGATTAAATGTGATTTGGTGGGATTTATTTTAATTTTCCAGTTTCGGCACCCAAGGTGGTGATGAGGGATTGGAGGGTTTGGGATACAATGGAAGGGACATTATTCATTAGGATGGGTTGTGATGTGAGCTGGATAGGATGCCTAATTACCATGAGGTACACCAACAGACTGAGGAATTAGGGATGGATAAGCACTGTTGTGTACTTGAAATAATATGTCGGAAAGATAAGAACGGATAATGAGGAAGTATGTATTTACGGATCTTGTATAGCAGTCCTGGGTGCCTCGATCAAAAGACTGTTTTACATCAAGAAAGACTCCCGAGCAGTACATTCCGCGCTCCAATGAAGACGAGACATCAACCAAGCGATGACGTTGCTGAAATTTTTAATTTAATGTGAAGAATTAACAAAATATGGTAATTGTGAACTGAAATTAATGACCTGGGCAGAATAGCCAGCATAAAGGTTTTTAAAATTATACTAAGATTGTCCTCGAGAATGGCCAAATTGGACCAAATGTTGGACTTATAAAGAAATATAAATTGTTTTGAGACTAAAATATATTTATTTAAAGAAAAACTAACAATTTATATATTGTTGTCAATTATATCAAACATTATAGATTAAATATTCCAACATAATTATAAATAAGGAGATCTAAACTTTAATATACCTTCTTGAACCAGATTATCTTCACCATTGATAACAAATAGATTACAACTAAGTCACTTCTACCTCTGTTACACAAAAAAATGTGGTACATTTAATAATTGTGAATATTGTGAATTAGTTTGTGAATACCTGATGATGGTGACAGCTCCAAAAGGTGGTTATTAGATTTAATGAAATAAAATATGAAAAATTTAAATTATGAAGAATACTTTTCCCTTACTATATCGAATTATATTATTCTTGTTACTACAAGGGCCGGGGGGGGGGCAGTTATTTCACCCTAATTTTTGATTAATTTAATGAAAACCATGTATAATTACTAGTGTAAATTGACAACTCAGCCAAGTATAGTGAGGGGGAATAAAAAATGGCGTTTTAAAACGTTAATAAAAAAAATTCATTTTTCAGTCAGAGCTCCATATCTCTAAAATTACCAACAATACAGGAAACCGTAAGGAAATTCATTAAAAGAACAATAAATTTGCTAAAATATAAGCCCTAATAAAGCTATTTACGTTCAATAGTTCCCGAGATATAGCCTTTTAAAAAACATACATAAATAAACATACATTTCATATAAAATATAATGAAAAATGAGTAGCTAGTGAATTTATTTTGAGAAATCTATATTTCAGGAACCATAAGACGTATAAATGTCTGGTAGCACTCAAATTAAAACTAGCTTAATACTATAAAGTAGTTCACAACGTTTATCTTCGTAGGAGATGTATTTTGAACTTCAATTTTATCATTTTCCTTAAAATTTGTCTACTTGTTCCATAACAGAGAACTAAATCTGAAGTTTCAAAGAAATGAAAAAAAGAAAAGTCAGACTAATTCATACTTTTTTTTTTGTTTAAAATGTATAATTAGTAATTATTAATAATTATGACGCTCAAAACTCAATGGTTTGAAGCAGCTGATTCTTGAATGTTCGTTTCTGGGGATCCATAGAAAAATATACATTCTTAGTTATATTGATAATGTCATGGATGATTTCTCGTTAGAGAGTATTTTAAATATTAAAACTCTCAAATAGTCTAACAGTTAGTTATAATTTCTTATGAGTATTTTTGACTCCACAGGTAAGAATACTTAGTTTGAAAAACCGTATATATCTATGTTTGTGTTCATTTATACATTAAGATTAATAAGGATTAATTTCTGTCACTTTTAAAATAGCATAACATATATAGCATTATTGCCATCTAAAGAAATTAAAATTTGAGAAGCTTTTAGCAGTATTTTTTACTTTATATCTACGTTTCTAACACTAAAATTTCCAATTATTAAATATTATGTTATTTATATTTAAATTCAAATTAAATATTATTAAGCTTTATAAGAAGAAGAAAGAAGGAAAAGGAAAAAAAAAAAACTTAATTGAAAGAGCAGTATATTTATGTACTTAAAATTGACCAAAATGATAAATTGGCTAAAACCCTTTACCACTTACCAATCTTTAGTTTTATAACAATTATAT
>NW_027107986.1:33940-42631 GCF_000696795.3 Halyomorpha halys | reverse complement strand
GTATTTATTATATATTATATGAATAATATTTTAAAGAAATTATGTTAAAATATGCACAAAAAAATGTACTTAGAGAAAACATAGCTGTTCAATAACAAGACATTAATTAGTAATTGTAATTAAACTAGGGGAGTCAAACAAGACTAAGATGAGATAGGACCATGGGAAGGGGGAAACAGAAAAATGGATTGAGGAGTAAACAAACAAATTCTAGGAAAATGTTACAGGAATAAGATCCTCTTTTTAATTGATTCTGAGAAATTCTCAAAGTAATTCTGTGTGAAAATTTATTATTGCCACTACTTTTAATTTGTGTTCAATGATGAGGATATAGAATTTTTACGAACTATTTATGATAAATTTCACCTTTAAGTTTCTTGCGTTCTCTCGAATTTTACGTAGTTGTTGCGAAAAATGTATTTACAATTGAACAAATAATTTAAAGAAATACGTGATTCAGAACAACATATCTAAAAATAAGTAAAAAATAACAAATATTTCTGAAAATATGCGATTTACAACAAAATATGTAAAAAAAGGCCAAATATTTAAAAATATGTGAAATAAAAATGGCTTCTTTTGGCCAGAAATGTCTTGAAATATATATATATATATATAACCAATGTCAGCTCTAAACATTTCTTAAATAACAAGGACTCTAATATATGATTGTACAATCTCGCTAATATCTTCAACAGATATATTCATTTATTTATAATTATTGTTGAAAATGGTATAATTTATTTATTAATATGATTTTGTACAATGCTATAAACTTTAACTATATAAGATATTATATTGTATTTTTATGTACGTATGTATGTATGGATTTATTGAAGTACTTAGTTTCAGTTTACACGTTTGTGTTAAACATTGTAATGGAAATACTGTATTTTGATATTAACTTTGAATATTGGTATACTAATTTACAGCCAGCAATTAGCCATAAATATATTTAATCTAGTAATTATTACCCTGTATAATGTCTAAGCTGTTTATTTATTTTGTTTAACTATTCTTGTGTAAATATTCAATGATGAGAACTGCAACAAAACGTACCCACAAACAATGCAAATTGTATGACAGTGGTCAGCCGAACAAAGTACATTACTCACTAATACGCACAATACAAAGGCCACAAACCAAGCCATTACTGGGAACAAACTGCTGGCCAAGCTCTGAACAGACTTTACAAACGAAATTATCGACTTTCCATAACAAACTGACGGTCGAGAATTTGAGGGCACTGCATTGAGAATCGTACGTAGGTTTACGTTTAATTTGAGGTTGTTGAATATGAATTATGGTTTGCAAAATAAAACGTAAATTTGTTTGACTTCGTGGTATACAGGATATTTCAGTGTTATGTGTCCTGAATGAATTAAGGATCTCAAAACAATTAAATGTGTGTCCATTAACACTTTGATATATTTACGTCCGAATAATTTCATTGTTATGGATGAAATTTAGTCTATGATAAATAAATTAATATGTGCTTCAACTACTTTATTAATGAAATAAATAAACTCGAAAATTCATTTCAAATGTTGTTCAAAGTGGTTCAAATAAAGGCTCGGTTTTTACATACCGATTACATGTCGATTCGGTCTTAATGCTCATAATTTAATCTAGCCCGAACAAGATATAAATCCCACCGTCATAAACTCCTTCACCATTTAAACCCACTGGTTTCTAACTTTTCTTCTTGAAAGCAAGAAAATAAGATGGCCTCGAGAACTAATGAAGAAAGATTGTTAGAGTGCTACCAATGGGTAGTTTCTCTACATGCCTCTATCATGCCATTATGATTCGACATCATATATTTTTATGTAAATACAGTTGTAAATATCAATAAATATATTTTAAAAAATTCTCAAGTGGCTAAAATTTATGCATCTATCCTATCACAATATTAGTAGAAAACTAATAAATTTATATAAACATATGGAGGAGTTTGAAATGCTGAAGGAAAATATAACATTGAATCAATATTATATGATTATATATATTTATTTACACTATACTCCTTAAAACAAACGATCTACAAATACATATTTGAATGGATTGCGTTATATGCTTGGTAAATCCAGGAATAATTTAATTCCATATTATGAAGGGGCATGTTGGTATGGTCTGAGAGGGTATTTGGTTGGCTAAGCCTGTCTCTTGATAAAGCTTACGTGATAATCCAATTATATTTGTCCATACTGCAGGGTTGGATCCATTTTCCACCAATATTCCTGATATGGATATATTCACAATTTGATTATAAATAAATCATTATCTCCCTTCATTAGAAATAATTATTCCCACTGTGGAATAAAAACTTTATATATTACAAAATCTAAACAAATACATATGAAATAGACAACATAGATTACCTGTATCGCTACAACCCGGGAAGGGTCTGGGGTTCAATAGTGGCATTCATCGTTTTTTAGAGGCGTCCTGATGGATAGCTTCCAGCCACTTAATTTTTTATATTATTTGTAACAATTTGTTTATATTTACAATTTTTGGTCAAATAATATTTTTTTTTATTTTATATTGTAGATTTTTCTGCTATTAACCAATGCCTATTATTTAATGACTCTTTTCTAGACGCGACAATAGTTGGTAACACTGCATTCAACTTATTTTACGCTTAGTAGGGTATATTTTATAATTATGACAATACATACATATCATTTATGCTGATCACGATTTTTCTATTTTAAATACGTGACACTCAATTTATATAAGATAAAAACACAAAATAAAATTTTAAAAATACCTTAGTGCCCAAAAGGTGATATATATGCTTTCAAATGTCCCCAAGGTAGCCAAATGTGGAAAATTCCAACTCTAGAATGAGCTCAGCTATCAAAACCTTTTGATCCAAAGAGATTCGATGGTATTGGTCATTTATTAGGGAAAAGTGAGAAGAAAAGGAAATGTCAACAAGTGGGATATATCTCGTTGGCCGAGGATGTTTTGTGTCATGTGTGCTGTCAAACTTGTTTAATGATTATAGATTTTTTTTTAATAAAGCTTATAAGTAGGGAAGGATTTTTATGTGCTAAAAAATCTGAAATATGTACATAAATATGTGCTAATAAATTGTCAAATATTTAAAAAAATACGTATTTATAAATTATGTATTATTCAACAAATTAGTAATTTTATAACTTAAAAAAAGTTACATAAGTATTTATTATATATTATATGAATAATATTTTAAAGAAATTATGTTAAAATATGCACAAAAAAATGTACTTAGAGAAAACATAGCTGTTCAATAACAAGACATTAATTAGTAATTGTAATTAAACTAGGGGAGTCAAACAAGACTAAGATGAGATAGGACCATGGGAAGGGGGAAACAGAAAAATGGATTGAGGAGTAAACAAACAAATTCTAGGAAAATGTTACAGGAATAAGATCCTCTTTTTAATTGATTCTGAGAAATTCTCAAAGTAATTCTGTGTGAAAATTTATTATTGCCACTACTTTTAATTTGTGTTCAATGATGAGGATATAGAATTTTTACGAACTATTTATGATAAATTTCACCTTTAAGTTTCTTGCGTTCTCTCGAATTTTACGTAGTTGTTGCGAAAAATGTATTTACAATTGAACAAATAATTTAAAGAAATACGTGATTCAGAACAACATATCTAAAAATAAGTAAAAAATAACAAATATTTCTGAAAATATGCGATTTACAACAAAATATGTAAAAAAAGGCCAAATATTTAAAAATATGTGAAATAAAAATGGCTTCTTTTGGCCAGAAATGTCTTGAAACATCTTTAGTTAGTAAGGAATCGAAGATATCAAGGTCAGGTAAAAATATGTGAAAACATAAAAATCCTATCCCTAGTTATAAGTTATACATTTATTTTGTTAATACCAGTATGTATAATTTATTTTACCATAATAATATAGACGTTAAAAAAAAAAACAATATTAAAATGTAGTTTTAGTTGAGATCCTTTTATTTTACACGCTTGAGGACCAGAAACTATAAAAACTATACTACTGGATATTACATATATTACTTGGATATTATACATTACTGGATATTATATATTTTTACTATCTGCTTGGGTTCCAATATGTCTCCCATAATCAATTTTCTCTAGACTCATTTGGATTTCTATATTGAGAATTTGGGAGCAGAATAAGACGAGGATAGAGAAAGATTTCACCAAGAATGCGTCGATCGAGAAAAGGTATACCCTAATATGAAGCTCAAATATGTTGGCCGACTACTGTTGGAATGTAATACGAGAAACCACTTGTGGATATTGTGAAAGGAAGACCTTAAGTGAATATTTAGCAATTTAATTTACAATAAGTGTACAATTGTTAAGTTTATTGTTATTATAATTTATGATACGTTTCCGACAGTTCAAGGAGAATTAAATGGAATTTTTATTAATATCACATTACTCCTATCTCCCTTATTGAAGCCTGATATCGAAATTCTGATATTCTGAAATTCCAGAGCCCTATTCAGCGTACCAAAATTCGTTAAGAAATTATCAAAAATATTACAGGGAGAAAACAAAAATTATTTTTAAATGTTGAATAGAATTATTATTAAATTAGATAAGTATTTTATTTCTAAACTTTTTTTTTTAAATTATACTCATTTCAAAAGAAGTTCATAAGTATCACAGAAGATGCTGGTTGGTTTATAAGAAAAAGTCAGTACCATAGCAGACTAGAATTAAAAAAAATAGACGAATTTCTTAAGAAAAAATAAATAAATAAATAAATAGGTGCACTAGCTTACAACGCAGAAAGTCCAACTTTACCCAAAAAATCGATGGTCTAACTAATGTAAGGTATTCTGAAGCAAATTATGTATTCATTTTATCACTATGATTTATTTATTTTCAATAATAAAAACACAAAAAAAAATAACTCTATATTTATTCTTTACCACTATAATCATTGTCCGAGCGTATGTTTAATTTTCATAATGCCTTCTTTTTGAAGTGTCATCAATTTTATTTATTGTACATAAATATATTAATAAATATACAATCTGCGATAGACAAGTTGAAGATTTTACAAAACTTAATGTTTAACATTCAAATTCGTGAGAGGTAATAAAGAGAAACGAAAAAAAACATAATTAACAGATAGATATAAGAGTTGTTTTTGAACCACCTGCTACGTTACAAATTATTTCTTATTGTTTATTGAATTAAAAAAAAAAGTTATAAAAAAAAAAAAAAATTTGGGCTCTAAATATTTCACAATCGCAATACTTCCCCATCATGTATATCTTATACGCAATTAACTAAATTTAATAAAAACATGATTATTATCCATTATAAAAAAAAGAATGATATTAATTAGTTGAATTAACTAGTACTAAAACCTTTGATTACTTCCATCATCCTCTAAAAGGCCATGAAATTCGGATTAAAAGCGTTTCCGATGGGTTTATAATTTGAGGTAGACTCCCCACAGAGAAGTTTTAACTAGGTTATTCCTCGGGGTTTGTGGCTTGATCCTGTAGTCATCTCCCAAACCTTTGTGTCTTACATCTGATATCACACAAGCTTATAATCAAATCTTATCTCAAAATGATATTAGATATGTATGAAAAGCCAAAGAAATATATATATATATTTTCATATTTCTTTTTTACAAGAATGGCCTGGAGGGAAATTGGCATTGTTGGTGTCTAGTCTCTAGCATATGACACCCCTAGCTATTTAAAATGTTATAATTGTCGAATAATTTTAAATAACAAAAAAAATATATAAAATACATAATTGATGATCAAATGAAACAAATAAAAAAATAAAATTTATAAAATTAATAAAAAAAAAAAAAAAAGTGACTTATATAATGAGAAAACAAATAAATCATAACAAGATTTTCAAAATATATATGAATTTGATTTTGAAAATGTAAAACTGATACATGAGGATTAATCATTTAATATAATCAGGAAAACTGATTCCGTTAAATGAATTTTTCAACTAAAAATTAAAAAAAAAAATGAGGATTTTAATAAAGTGTGTCAACAAAATTGTTTTTATCGCATTCGTCTTTAGCGTCGTGTGGAGCCTAAAATATAATTTTTCAAAGAAATTAAAAATAACGAAAACTTTTAACCTTGATTCATTTGGAAGAATTTTGTTTTATTGCTGCCCTTTTGTTCACATAGTCGTTCATAACACTCTGCATTTTATTCAATACCAACTTTAATTTAACCGTTGCAAAGCTGAATGTCTCTTCTTTTAACCTACATTACAGAAAATTTAGATTTAATGTGATTATAAGGCAAATATTTGTTTCAAATAAAGAAAAACTATTCAAACGTTTCATTTCTATCTCCGGTTCTAACTTAATTAGATTAGATCCGGTTTGTGCCTTTTGTTGCAGTTAATAGAGCCCTAAACTTTGGTGTAGATTGGTCCAGTCATATTGAATTGAATTTTTTTTTCCGATGTTTTCGTAAATTTGTATTTAAGGTCATTATTTATTTAACGCCTGTTCGGCAGATTCGAAACTTAGGACTCCATCTTGACAAGAGACTTACTTTCGTAGATTTCGATTGGTCCAACACCTACTTGACAAACTCTCTAAACTTCCCCTTCACTCCAAAAAATTATTATACACTATCATAATCAGACCAATTTGGACATATGGAATTGAGCTCTGGGGGTCTACCAAACCATAAAATTCCTCCTGCGTCCAATCTTTACAATCCAAAATCCTATGTAAAATTCTTGATGTTCGTTATTACGTTACAAATAAACTCATCCACGAAGAACTTAACATCGTTGCAGATTTGGCCCAAAACATATATGCGTATTGTAATTCCAAACTCCTTACCTGTTCTTAATCTCTTATCCTTAACTACTCCTGATAATCCTCCGAGGTGTCTGAAAAGAAGATGGCCACGAGACCTTCTAATTTAAATTAATGCTTGAAGTATTTCCTTCCTTTTCAATATTTTCAAGTGCTTGAACATTCATCCAATTTATTTATTGTATTTATTATTTTGTACAGTTGTAATTATTTGAAATAAATAAAAAAAATCGGACCAGAATTAAGGATTATAAAGCTGTTACAATTTTTACCGTCTTATCACTTCATCTATATATTAATTGATTTAAAAAATACTGTGTTGAACTAATGTGTATAGATCATCAAATATAGCCATAGCGAAGCATTGCCAGGTCTGCTAGTGTAATTATAAATAAAATTGTGAGTAAAGACATTTTATTCCTAAATTGCTAATATTATACATGAGTATTAGTGTTGAAAAAAAAATAATATATGCTTACGGAATGAACAGTTCAAATTTTTTTAAGCAAAAATTGAGAGTAGTAATTAATGTTTGGTAGAAAAAGCAGCGACTCTTCAACAATTAAACGCACGACTGTGTAAATAAAGATATAATTTCGTTGCTTTTATGCCTACAACACCGTATTTATGTAGTGTCGTTTGGCATTAAACCGGCGAATTATAACCTGAAACAAACGAATAATAGAATAACACTACCAATGTTTTTTATTCATTAAAAAATCCAATTATTAAATCTATATAAATTACCGAAGCTTTATTTCACAATGTTTGTATAAAGAATGAATATACTCGTAGCGATATTTATTTAGGAAATGTTTATAATTTAATTAAGATATATCAAATCTTGTTTATCTATGGAAGTATTGATTTATTTAAACACAAAGCAGAGTGAAAGCAGTGTGATGCGCGCACCGTACCAAATTGTTGACCTCATTTTATTGTTGTTTTTCTAGCATCTCCATAGTCAACCATTCCTCTCTTATTTGTTGTAATTTAACATCCTAATAAAATGTTCCTATTTTTCCTTTCTACTCTCTTACTTATTCAAAATTTCATATCTTAATTTTTTGTCTATATTTTATTCATTTTTTATTATTGTTAATAACGGAAACGGTATTTTTTCCAATAAACAAAATTTAAGGTGCTTTAGGAAAAGATTTGTTGAAAAATCAGCATCTAAACCCTATCAGACTATTTCAAGGATAAGACTTATCTGATATCAAAGACCAATTAATTTCGCATAGACATGCTGAATTTAATAAAAATCGAATAGGGAAATGATCCGGGTGCGGTCAAAGAAAAACTCAAATAGTGATTAAATTATTTATATTGAGCTAAAGTTTCGCCCCACGTTGCAGGGCTTCATCAGGGCATTCAGGCTAGAAGTCAGAGCCCAAGTGATTGTTCTTTTTTTTCAAAATCGTTTGAGCTGTTCTGAAGAAAATCGGAAAAAATGTGAAAAATCGAATCTATAAAATGGCACTTTGTCATAGCCCAGTCGATTTTTGATATATACATATAGAAGTTATGATGAGTCAGAACTATTACTTAAAAAAAAAAGGGAAAATGGGACACGAAATGAAACGCATAAGCTCAACTAAGATACTACTTTATTCTACTCTTTAATGCTCTATAATACTCTTTAATCTATACTCTTTAATACATTCTGGCTTGTTGACATGGGGAGTTTAGGTATTAAGATTCATAATACCTATACCCTGATTATAACTTATATATAAGTTTAGTATTGGCGAAAGCCAAATATCAAAAAAAAGAGAAGAAGGAATAAGATGTAACACGTGTGAACTATTGTAACATACTAACTTTATTGGGTTCGGTACATCTCTTTATAAACATGCGATCAGCTGATCT
>NW_027107986.1:0-33785 GCF_000696795.3 Halyomorpha halys | reverse complement strand
ATATATATATATAGAGAGAGAGAGAGAGAGAGAGAGAGAGAGAGATGGATATAAAATTCCGTTTCTTTCATAGATCTTGCAAATCTTTGGACACCCATACCACGGTTCCAGTTAGCTGCATGCATTTCTTTTGCATATTTGTTGATTCCATCTATTCATCTAGTTTTTGGCCTCCTATCTTGACAATTACAGTGGCATTCATTGTAGTGTAGAGGCGTCTTGATGGAATGCTTCGAGATACATGTCCCTCTATCTTAATCACCCTGCCGGCTAGGGGAGGCGCTCCCCCCCTAGGTGAGTTTTATCGCCTATGTCTAATGAGGAATCTAATTCAAAAAAGGTAACGCCTCTAAGGGGAGGTGGAAAAAAAGGGGCAGGAACAAAATGGGATTGAAGACGAAGAAACAGAAGTAAGAAGACTGAAGAGAGGGCAAGATGCACTTTGACCAGACCAAGTCAAGATACCTCGACGCCCTTATGAACAAGATGACACTCATTTTACTGCACACCAAGGCATGAATCAACCAACTCAGCACTCAGATATATATATATATATATATATATTAGGTAATAATGTAATAGTCATATTTAGATATATAGGAGGTACCTGTTAGATCCCAGGTCTTGCAGCCGTATACATGGCTTTATCATGGAATATATCCAGCTTAAACATGTAATTTTAGTTTCGTAAGACTTTTCGTTTTTGATCTAGACTGACACCAAACATACAACCATCGAAAACTCGAATTCGATTTTTTTTACGATCGCAATAATTTCCATTTCCGTGAAAGTAAAAAATAAGCAATAAAACAAAGTAAATTAGATAAAGTAAAATTGATAATAATATTGATAAAATAAATATGTACATCGCAATTAAACACAAACAGATGAATCAGTAATAATATATTATATCCTGGATATAATAATAATAGTAATAATAAAATAAGTAAACAAGTGAGGTAAAAATAATTAGCATTAAATAAATCATCTTGAAGGCAATGGTTACAAAGAATAACTAGTAAGATATTTATTTAATTATTATATCTCAAGTGTATTATTGGCCTTATCTATGTACATGTATTTGTTTCATTTTGTTAAGGAAGAGCCATTCTACAGCATTCCAATGATATTCGTAGAGTTTATATGGTAAAAGGTTTTTTATATTAGATTCTTTATCATTTCTACTTCTCCAGCGTCCTATAACTTTTTATTTCTTTATTCTCCGTCCCACGGCTAATTTTTATCTCAGTTCCGCTCTATATCATTCCCTGTAACCTCATTTCATCGCTCTCTCTCCTCTCCTTTTTCCTTCAAAAAGGTTCTTCAATCAACGACTTTTACACTATATTTATCGCTCAAAAATTATTGAGGAAAATCATATGGATCTCATGAGACTCATGATATTTTATTTTAAAACTATAAACTAATAAATATTTTTTATAAAAGTTTTACGTTATTGTGTACAATTAAGTGGACTTTAATCTCAGTTGGGTCTTATCCTCATTGAAATAGTTTAACAGGGCTTAAATGACAAATTAAAAAACAAAAAAAATTCTCTAAAGTACCTTAATTTTGTTTATTTGAAAAAAATGAAACATTGGTCATTGTTATAAATAATAAGCATGAATAAATACAAATTATTAAATAATTTTATGAATATTTAAAGGATAACACAGAGACATCCGATTCGGACGGTAAAATCCGAGGCCACCCGAACTTTACCGTTTGCATTACTACTTCGTCATCTTTGTTTAACGATCGTAATCTAATCAGGAACAAAATTTATATTCGTTACTCCCACCTCAAGAAACTCTGAAATATGAATTTCAAAGCAATAGAAAATTAAAAATTATTTTATATATAATTAATTGATCGTATTATTTCAAATTTTGAAGAAGTTGGTCAGGGGTGAGGTCACAAGAAAAAAAAAAATAATAACTATTTATTTTCCTTGCTATTTATTGAGCTTCACCAGATATACAAAATACAAAAAAAAAAAAAAAATATTTTTACATAATAGGATAATAAGGTACAAAAAGTAAATTAAGGTAGGGTTAAAATTATGGAAATATAAGTGAAAAGAAAATTATACACAAATGAAAGAACAGAGAAGAAGAAATAAAATAGTATTAACATAAAATAGGCCATGATAAGAATAAAAAAATATTAATTTTAATTAACTTCTTTATTTTCCATCTTTTGTCGAATTAAAAGTTTATTATCTCATTTTAATTTTCTATTTTTATGAGTTACTACGTCTCCTTTTCATTTTTAACCTATTATTTTGAGTCTTTTTTAGATATATATTCTTATCATTATCTATTTTATATTAATACTATTTGATTTATTTTCAACAATATACACAAATGACAGACAAATATAATTAGATAACTTTAACCCTACCTTAATTTACCTTTTGTATCTTATTATTCTATTACGTCAAAATATTTTTTTTTGTATTCTATCCCTGCTTGTTGGCGAAACGCCGGGAAATAAATAATTGTTTATCATTTTTTTTCTTGTGACCACAACCCTGATCATCTTGAGAAAGAAAAGAAATTTATTCACTCATGCTGCCCAAATACATCGGGTTGCCACATATTATTATTTATTTAAATTGTGATAAAAAATTATATCACAATGAAACTTCAATTGTATTTTAATGCACTCAGTTGAGAGTCTTATTTAAATATTTTTGTTTGAAAGATGAGAGAACAGTTTCTCATTTGTAAAATTTATTTAAGGGTTCGGCGTACGATGTATTCAAATTTTTCGTGTTTGTTTTTGTCTTGGTTCTCAAACTATTCTGTTCTTCATATAATATTTTAATTTTCTGAAAATTAAAGTTATGTCTATCTTCTTGGTGATGCACTGATGCAATATTTTTACTAAAATTGGGATCATTTTTATTCTTACAATCATTAGTTCATAAAGTTATAATTTAATAGTTTATTACAAGGTTGCTGTTTTTCAATAATACACCATATATGCTGATTCAATTATGCTGTACAACAATCAACAAAGCTGGTTAGAAAACAATGTTACCTCAGTTTGTAGTTAGAGAAAACAGTTCTGATCTTGCAACCCGGTTATTATTAATGGCGATAAAGCGAGTTAAGCTGTCACAGAAACCGAAACAGTAGCAATACTACCTAAGTAATTTTTTTTAAATTGTAGATTCTTAACTCATTTGATTTAATCATTCGAAGTTGTTAACTATTCCTTAAAAAAAAAAAAAAGGATAAATTTTAAATATATTCCGAAAAAATTTCTAAATGTATTTCATATTTTTTTTCGAATCAGAGTTTATAAATATTGGTTGTAAATACAAATTTATCATAATAAACCTTATTTTTTTGTGTGTGATTTCTTTTTTATTATTAAATATTAAAACTTTTAAACCAAATTAGTCCCACATTTTTAAATAGTTTATATTTATAATAATAGTAAAAACCTATGATAGTTTTATTCTAAACATATATGTGATTCAGGCGATTGTAGGGTATGGCACCAAGGCCTTCTTTTTTTAAATTGAAGCCAATTCTTCCAAGCACCAATTATTTAGCTCTACAATCATTTCTTTAGGACAGCTTCTTTTCTGTCTGAAAAAGCTCAGCGAACTCATCAATAAAACCAATATCTACAGGAGTCACTCAAGGTTCTATCCTGGTCCCACTTCTGTGCTTAATGTTCACATATGTGAAGTCACTGCGAACCCTTGCACAGACCCGACTTTAATATCAGTTGGGTCTTATCTTCTTTTAATAGTTTAACAGAGCTTAAATGCTGAATTAAAAAAAAAATCTTCTAAAATACCTTTCGTTTTGTTCACTCTAAATAATTACCACTTTTGCATTGGTGAAAGGAAAACGAAATATAGAAATATTTTCTATGAAAGAATTTGCTAAATAAAGGAGAAAATAAGGTAGTAGAGACATCAGTTTGGACTAGTAAATCGGAGACATTCGAGAGTCAAATCTCTCCCGATCGCAACTATGTATACATGGCTGTTGTATCCTTTGCAGGTAAAGTTGCTATTCGTTATTCGTACCCCGAGAAACCCTAAAATACTGATTTTTATATTAAAATTTAAAAAAAATGTTTGAAAGTTTTTCCACAAAACGCAGATTTAAACAATATTCATGTACATATTTGTAGTCAAAAACCAATGATCACACACGAACATATTGTAAGATTTTTAAAAATTAATATGTTTAATATTTTATATTAATTATATTAGAACAGTCTTAATTAACTTAAATCCCTAGGGCGTACAATATGAGCAAATTGCATTTTTATTACACTCTGCTGGACCTATACGACGCCCAGGGAAGGTTCTAGACTTACGAGAGAATAAACAGCAAATCAAACCTTTATGACTGCGCTGCCTTTATTTCTTCTACACTTTGCTGTCCTTATTTATGTCCATATCCTTAAGCATGCGATAACCGCCCTCATCAACAAATGTTTTTTTCCTCTATCCCACTATAAAACTAATATTAAAGGATAATAGTAGCATATACATGTATATATATATAATAACTAAGATTATTATATTCAGTATTTTACTTAAAAAGTAAAAAAAAAAAACTATTAATTATATTTAATTTCATGTATCAAAAAAAAATTTAAAACTCTATCTGAAGTTAAGGAAATGCGACCGTAGTATCGTGTAAGATAAACTTTACTTTTTGAAGGGAGAGGACATATATGACAGGACAGAGTGACATGTTATGTGCAACTACTATTTACAGATTTCTATGTATAAGAACAGTGCTTGGTTTTAGTGACGGGTAATTAAGACCTTCAACGTATGGAGCTATAAAAGGGTCAAAATCGCTTACAAAATTGTGGAGAACTATTTATTGGGTTATTCCCTTGTTAGATTTTTTTTATTGCTGTTCTTTTGTAATATCAATGTTTTATTGATTTACTCAAACATATATTTATAATTAAAATAAACCCATTTATCAAACCATAAGTTTACAATACGAAAGCTAAATATTGCTACTGAATCTTTCCATTCTTTAGATGAATTCATTTTCTGTCTAATAGTTTATAAAAAAATGTTGAAGAATTTCCATTTATAAATTAGAAGTTTTAACTAGAATGAATAAATAAAATAATCATGAAGCATCTACTGATACTTATAAATTAATTTACATTCGGAGTGATAGAAAAGAATGGATTTTAATATGTTTAAAAACTTGACATTAAGGACTGAGCGGGAGACATCTCTTCACACAGGACTGAGCAGGGGAGATCTCAATGCACAAGACTGAGAAGAAGAGTAAGAAGTCAGTATCAGATGCATTGGTATTTCACATGAAATAATTTAATTATGCTTGTCAGATCAAAAGGTTTAATTAAATATAGAAAAAATGCTTTATGCTCATCACACTCGAAACTCAAAAATCTCAGGTTTTCTCACTTTGCCCTTCTACTTCTAAAAAATTTAAATATAAATTTCAGTACTATCAAATTTAGCCTGTAACGAACATTTAGTTTGTAGCAAAATACTCATAGAATTTACTGAATACACATCAATCGCTAGGTTCTTAGGTTCTATTACAATATAGAATATATATATATATATATTACAAGAGCAAATTTTGGATTCCTTTAATGAAAACTATGTATAATTACTAGTCAAAATTGATAAGTCTGCCAAGTATACGTAGGTGGAATAAAAAATGGTGGCTTTTTAAAAACGTTAAAAATAATTAATGTTTCATTTGGAGCTCTATATCTTTAAAACTACCAACAACAATAGAAAATGTAAGAGAACATCATTTAATGTAGAGTAAATTTTCTAAACTGTAAGCCCTAATAGAGCTATCTACGTTCAATAGTTCTCGAAATATAGCTTTTTAAAAAGCAATATTTCATAAAAATGATGTACAGAACGTACTGAAAGATCAGTAGTTAGTAAATTTATATTGAAAAATCTATATCTCAAAAATCATTTAGCGTACAGATGTCTGTTAGTACTCAATTTAAAGCCATTTTAATGGGCTATGAAGTAATTCATGATGTTTATCATCGTAGGAGTAGTCGTTTTCATGATATTTGCTAACATTTATTGATTTATAGTTGTTCGGACAAATTTTCATTTGCGACAAATTTATATTCATATGCGAATACCATAAAAACTACTATCCCTACAAACATAAGTGCCAGGAACTACTTTATAGTAAGTTAAATTTCCTTTATTTTGAATGCTGGCAGACATATGTGCGTCTTATGGATCTAGAGATATATTTTTTTCAAAAATCAAACATTTTATACGAACAACTAGAAATTAACAGTTTGTGAATTTATTTTGTCAAATATCATAAAACCTACTACTCCTGCAAAGATAAACGTTATAAACTATTTTATAGTACGTTAAACTAGCTTTAATTTGAGTCTATACGTCACATTGATTTTTCAAAATAAATTAACTATCTACTAATCTTTCAATAGATTTTGAAGAAATGTTACTTTTTAAAAAGGCTCTATCTGGAGAACTATTGGACATAAATAGCTCTATTAGGCCTCATATTTCAGCAAATTTACTCTCCTTTAAATGATATACTTTTAGATTTTCTAGTTTTGTTGGTAGTTTTTAAGATATAGATCTCCGAATAAACAATACATGTTTTCAAACAGCCGCCATTTTTCATTTCCCTTATCTATACTTGGCAGACTCATCAGTTTTGACTATTAATTATACATAGTTTTCATTAAAGTCATCAAACATTGGGGTGAAATAACTGCCTTTTTTTTCTTCCCGGCTCTTGTACAATTACTACCGTGGGGGTGCCCATGAATCCCGTGGTAAAACAATATTTATTTTAAAATTTAACAATAGTTTAAAATATTTAAATTTAACAATAGTTTAAAATATTTAAATTTAACAATAGTTTAAAATATTTAAATTTAACAATATTATCGATTGGACCTAACTGAGAATACTTTTTGAAGTACTTGTTTTTTAATAATTCTATTCAACTTCATTGTAAGGCCATCACTAATTTCTGTCTATTTTGTAATCCATAAAATTATTTTATATTTAGTTTTATTATTATTTTGTATATGTATCGCATTAAGCTCAGACAAACTTCCTTATTATAGGGTCTATCACCAGAGAAAAGGAATAAAAAACTTTTCAGTTATGTTATTTGATATTTTATGCCTATACAAAAGTTAGCGAATCACAGAATAAACCAAAAAAAATAGATTCTGTATATTAAACATTTCTACATAGTTGACATGTGGAGTGAGTTAAACATCAACTATATTTTAAAGGGAAGAAAAGTAATGGCAACAAGAGATCAACGGAAGCGTAGGTGTGAAGATAACATTTGATCTGACAGGCCGATTTATAGCATTATTGAACTTCGTGCTGGGAATCCTATTTGCTTGCTCCACCTGAATATATTTTAGGACAATATATTACCCGAATTTTTTTTTTTTCAATCATCTCAATCTTTTTTTATCATAAATAAATGAATCTTATACATCAACACTTTATTATTTCTATGATATTATACATAAATAATGATTTTGTTTATCTATCACTTAATATTTGTTTGAATTATAATATTTATATTACAATGGACTCTTGCAAATCTGAACCTCGCTTATCATGACCATTCCATGATATGAACCACTTCATTAAAAAAAAAGGAACTAGAAAATTTGATTTTATGTAGTATTTATCTACATACTTTCAAGGAAACCACATTAATAAAACCTTACGTGCTGTATTAAATAATATAGTTAAAAATATCAACTCTTTTTATTTAAAATAAAGTCCAAGCTATGAATAATTAACTTTTTCACTAAATTAACTTACTCCGCGAAATTGTATTTTTAGTAAATTTATTTCTTATTCATTTACAAAAAAATGGTTTTATATAAAAGAGGCAATCTGATTTTCGCATATCCGAACCACCTTGGATTTAATTAGTTCGGATAAGCGAAAGTCCTCTGAATTTCTACTGCTGTATTTTGAGTCTCATATAACGCATGACTAAACCAATTTTAATTTTCAATGTTTTTTGAAACTTAATGGTATATTTTTACAAAAGTAAATTTGATTTGTGGCTAACTGCAACGATAGCTAAATGTTTTTTTTTTTATAAATTAAAAAAAAAGTTTGGAACTGTAAAAAATAAATATGTTATTTATTAATTAGTTAAGCCTTTGGAGATAGACCCCGTACAACTAGAGTTGAACGACTTCAGCTCACCACCCTATTGTGAGTTAAAAATAAAATAACCTCAAAACGGTAACTTCTTTATTATTCACGATGACAATCCCTTTCTTTACACGTTTTCTATTTATAGGTTAAATAAAAAAAAACTATAACTATGTTTTCATGTTGACAAAAGTCTAAATAGTATAACTAATGTCATAACAACCATTAATACACGAAAATATTTATTTTTTCCTACAGCTAATGAACCTCCATTGTTACTCTTATTGCTAACAATAGGAGAAGGTTAATTATGTAAAATAAACAAAATGTAAGGTACTTTAGACAATTTTTAAGTATTCGGCATTCAACCCCTGTCAGATTATTTCAATTATAAGAGTTAACTGTTATTAAAAGCCACTTGATTTTACATCGATACGATGAACGTAAAAGTTGCTGTTTAATCCCAGCCATGTATCTTTATTTAAATACGTAATATGATTTTTGTACAACTTTACTTTACTAAGCACTCACACAAAGAAGCACACATACATACACAGGCACAGGTATTCCATTGTAGTACAAGAGCCCAAGAGAGGAGAAGAAAGGTTATCTCACCCCAATTTTTGATTACTTTAATGAAAACTATGTATAATTACTAGTCAAAATTGATGAGTCTGCGAAGTATACGTAAGTGGGAATACAAAATGGAGGCTGTTTCAAAAAGTTAAAAATAATTAATGTTTCATTCGGAGCTCTCTCTATATCCTTAAAATCACCAACAGCAATAGAAAATCTAAGAGAGTATCATTTAAAGTGGAGTCAATTTTCTAAACTGTAAGCCCTAATAGAGCTATTTACGTTCAATAGTTCTCGAGATATAGCTTTTTAAAAAGCAACATTTTATAAAAATGTTGTATAGAAAGTACTGAAAGACCAGAAGTTTGTAAATTAATTTTGAAAAATTTATATCACAAAAACCATTTAACGTACAGATGTATATGAGCATTCAAATTAAAGCTAGTTTAAACTGCTATAAATTAGTTTGTAACATTTTTCTTCGTAGGAGTAGTAGTTTTAATGATATTTACTAAATAAATTGATTTATAGTTGTTCGGACAAATTTTCATTTGCCAAATTTATTTTCATATGCGAATATCATAAAAATTACTATCCCGACAAACATAAGTGTCAGGAACTACTTTATAGTAAGTTAAATTTCCTTTATTTTGAGTCCTGGCAGACATAGGTGCGTCTTATGGATCTAGAGATATATTTTTTTCAAAAATCAAACATTTTATACTAACAACTAGAAATTAACAGTTTGTGAGCCAGCTTGAATTTGATTGCTGACAGACAGCTGTACATCCTATGGTTTCTGAAATAAAGTTTTTCAAAACTCAAACTTATTGTCCGAACAACTATAAATCAATTTATTTTAGCAAATATCATGAAAACTACTATTCCTACTAAGGTAAAGGTCAAACTACTTTATAGTCCATTAAACTAACTTTAATTTGAGTTCTAATTGACAAAGATACGTAACATAGTTCCTAAGATATAGACTTCTCAAAATAAATTAATTAACTATTAATCTTTTAAAGAAATATTGCTTTTTAGAAAGCTATATCTCGAGAACTATTGGAAGTAAATAGCTTTATCAGGGCTAATATTTCAGCAAATTTACTCTTCTTTAAATAATGTTCTTTTAGATTTTCTAGTTTTGTGTCTTCTTTTTTTCTGGTAGTTTTCAGAAATAGAGCTCCGTATGGAAAATAAATGTTTTTAAACAGCCACCATTTTTTATTTCCCCTACCTATACTTGGCAGAATCATCAGTTTGGACTATTAAATATACATAGTTTTCATTAAATTCATCATAAATTGGGGTGAAATAACTGCCTTTTTTTCTTTTTTATCTTTGTATTTTGGACTTCAATGTTTTAAGTTCTCAAAACGAGTGATTCAGTCAAAAACTTATATTCGTAAATTTTTATGAACCCACATAGTACAGGTAAGTACTATGCTTATTTTATATGTAGGTCAATGAAAGTAAAAATTATAATATGAAATTATACTTTACATAAAGGAGCGAATGTGTATTTATTTAATTATTACTTAGACCTAATATTCTTTGTCTAGTACATGCATTTTTTTTTTTTTACATGATCAGTTTTATTTTATTATATTTATGAAAAAGATTTATTCATAAAAATGATAGTATTTTATTCATATATTCTTCATTATTATTATTTTTAATTTAATTTTTTTCCCTCTTAATTCAGTGAGCACTGTTGTCATCATATACATTTTTTTTCTGTTTGTTTTCCTTTTATTCTAGTATATATTGTATGAATGAATACTTGAACGCTAATACTTAATGTCGTTAATTTGTAGAAGTTTGTATTAATTATCTTCAATTATTATATACTCCACAGCTAAAAAAAGGAAAGATTACATGGATTCATAAAGAAAAAATAAGCAAAGAAATTATTAAAAAATACATAAATAAATGAAAATAAAAACCATATTTTTTACAGGAAGAAAACATCTACAATTATACTATACATTTTTTTTTATATGTATTAGAATTTGATTAAACCAAAGTATTTTGATAGATTAATTCCTCTTTTTTTTCTTATAACATTCTAATTAAATAATTTATTAAATTCGAAAATTTCTTTTAAATGTTTTTATGAGGAATTATTTTGTATTTGTAAAAATAACTACGTTCACGGGGTCTATAAATTGAGAAAGCTATATTTTACAAAAATAGATTTTTTCAACATAAGTTTATACTAAAATACAATAATCTACCCGGAATGGTTCAACAAATTGAAACATTTATCCCAGGCAAACAATCTAGGAATACATAACTGGCAACCTGAAATAAGCAATTGAAATTAATGGAGCGTTGAGTCGTAAATGTGAATGGAAGCTTAGTCAGTCACCTGTTGCTACTTCCACCTTATTTAATGCTACGTTAGACATGGCACAGTTTATATCTTCGTCAATAATGGAGTTCACTGCAACAATTTACCACTAGATTTCCAATTTCCAGTGTTGAAAACCAAGTTAGGCTTTATGTTAAATGGAAATCCGTGAAAATCCTTACTATGATTTTTCAGAACTGATGTTAAATGATAAAAAACTACGATTATGGGTTCCAGATAAAATTTCAATGATTTTGACTGCATTTAAAATGTTTCTCAGAAACAATAATTATTATCGACGTCCAGCTACTAATACTGATAACTGCCAATTTATTTTTTGTTATTAACAACTGTATAAATATATATAAAATAAGTAAATTTACTGTTAGTGATAAAATGACATGATACAAACATGTGGAAAATTTATCCATTAATAGAAATCCAATAAAACTTCTAGAGGAGAAGGTCTCAAAGCCATCTTCTTTTCAGACGCCTAGGAGGATTATTAGTTAATGAAAGAAAAGTCAGGTTAGAAATATGTGGGTTTGGGTGGTTGGGAAATTTATCATGGAAGGATTGGTGTCTGGTTCTGGTCAAATCGGCAAAATATGGAACATTGAGGTCTTAATGGACGACTTGATTTGTGACAAAGTAAGGAGCATTAAGGATTGAACACGAGAGGAATTCATTGGTTTAATGGAGCCAAAAAGATCAACTCCGTATGTCCAGATAGGCCTCATTAAAGTCATGTAGACCAGTCTTTTATAATGGATTGGAAATTAAAACCGTTTTTCTAGTAAATGTTGCAATAGCCGCCTAAAATTTAAGTTCTAAAATTTTGTTCTTGAGAAATTTAGTTTTTTTTTTTAATTTGTGTTACGAGAGTTAATATAAGCATACTTAGCTCCCAAGAACAGTTGATTGAACATTGATCGATTGCAAACAAAATGGTTAGAGCTGTTTTTGAGAAAATCGAAAAAAATGTGAAAAATCGATATTTAAAGAGGCACTTCTGGTATGTTGATTTTTACGAAAAAGTTGCTACGTTATCCTAGATATACAACTATCTCAAATATGTAATTTCAGTCCCGTTCAGCTTTTTTACTGCCCACCCAAGGTTGCTCACCCACTGACTGAACAGTTAGTGCAACTCAGTTATTTGGACATCAAAACTTCCTCTTGCTATATACTCCGTGTGTACAGATGAAAGAAGGTAAAAAAGATTTAATCAACATCCTTATGATATCTTCGGTCTTAGCTATTGATAATTTATGAGTCCTGCAACAAAGAAATGCATTGAATTCAATTCATATGTACTGTTATCCATATCCATATATCTTAGATGTACTTTAATCCTAAATTTACTGCAAATGTTTTATTATGGATAAAAAATTACCATTATAACAATTATTTTTTCGTCGGATAGATTAGTTTTGAAGTTGCTTACGTGAGTAACGTTTTTTGCGTTGATTTCTTTTATTTCTTAATTTTACATCAATTATATAATTATATGTAGAAATTAGGGAGTTAAATACCTCACAATTTTTCCTTATAATACAGCATATGTATTTGTTTTTATCGATAGATTCATAGTTCCTCCAAATTGAGATGGATCGAACCGGCTTAAGTTTAGCTCTTTGAAGTCCACTCGTAGTGGGCGGGATAGATATTCTAGAAGAAACTAAAGCTTAATAGTCTAGTAAAAATTATTTATAATTTTGATATAACAAGAAGTAATAGTTAACTTATTTCTATCAGTGGATTCTTATTTAAAAACCACTCGAATATAATATCTAAAATTCTTTTAAAAAAATGAAATATAAATATTAATTATTTAATCTGCGTCTAACAGTATAAAATATTTTACACTTTTTTGTTTTCTTTTCAAGAGGGAAAAAAAAACCTTACTACTTTCTATCTCGTTTATTTTCTTTTCTGAACAACGTTTCAGACAATCTATCCATTATCTAGCCCATATACAAATTATATTCCAAAAAGTTAGATCTTATCAACTTTTAAATTTAAATCATTCACAATTATAGTATATTAATAACAATCATTACATGAATTGAGAAAATCCAATTATTTCACATGTTTATGCAATTATTTTATGTTTTACATATTCTATTTAAAGGATTTGTCCTAACTTCTAAAATCTGTCTTATTTTTATTCATGAAGATAGTTTTTTACCATAATATTTAATAAAATGTATTGTTAAAATATATTGATCGAATATTTTATTATACCTACTTTTTGTCAACTTCCTTGGCACATCACACTCTCTGTGCTGTGCTTATTTATTTATTATTAAATATTTGTAGCCTAGTTCCACCCCTACTTGATATTATCTATTTAAACTGTGTACCAACAGAAGGAAAACGCTAGCCACCATGATGGTTTCATATGTGACGTCAGTTAGACATAAACAAACAGCACTGATTTCACGATTCAAACTTAGCTGTTTTTAAATTATTACGTACTTTGCTGTTGAAAGAATTGTTGCTATTTTTTAAAAACAACCATGGATTACTAGATAGAACTGGAAGGCAAGCATCATTTCTCTTACCGGTATTAATTTTATCTTTCATTTTTGTAATGTGCTTTTACAGTTTATTATCACTTTCTTATCTAAATATCATAAATAATGGTCGTATTTTCAAATACTTTTTTATACTATATGTTATTCTTGGTTTATATTTAAATTTGGGATACTTATACGTTTTTGTTTTCCCTTTTTCATTGTTAATTGTTTTAACAAGTAATGTGTTATTAAGCTTTTTCTTCATGGCCAATTGCATCGGAAATTACAAATGGAATCAGTGGAGGACTACATCAAAAAACGGTTCATAAAAGTCCAATCCCAGTTATCGACAGTTAAAGTAACAGTGACTTAGAACTTGGGAAATCCAACCTCATCTCGAAGACTCGAGCGCAGACTGCTGCAAAACATCCTGTTATAAAGTCTGTTACTGACATTTCTACTATTTTATTTTATTCTATCTCTTATTCTTTTCCTGAAAATAACTTTTTTTATTAATTAGTTATTTTACTAAATCTATTAATGACATTGTTTTTGTGATTAGCTTTTCTTTTTCTCTGTTTTCAAGAATTATTATATTTATCTATTTGTTTTATCTTATTATTTTCATAAATTAGTAAATAGTTATGGGTGACATTTGCGCGAGATTATGCCCCTCCCCCATAATCAATTGTTAAAAAAAAAGAAATGTAGGTCCTATATTAACAATGTAATGCCCGCCAGGCCGATAGGGTATTAAATAAAAAAAAATTCTATTAAAAACAAAAAAATAATTTATTATAAAAAATAAATTGTGTATCTAACCAACGGAAAGTACACGAGAAAAGATAATGCAAATACAAACAACATTTTAAAATTATATAAATTTAAAAAAAAAAAAACAATCGGAGCCCATAAAAATCATCCATTAATATTTATATTTAAAATTGTTTAAAAAAATATATAAACAAAATCGTTACATTGAAGTATAACGAATCCAATTCCAGGAAAATATACTTATGCTAAAATGGGAAATCTTGGAAATAAGAAAGGCATAAATAAGAATAAATGGTGCTCCCGTGCCTTTTCCCGAGGGATACTTATTACTCTATTATGGCGTACCCTTCAAAAGCGAAACTGAAAGCGTCTCCGAGCAAACATGTTCCTAAAAGTGGCTTTGTGATTCGTATAAAGGTTCGGGAAAGGCTCATGCCAATTGAGGAAAATATCCACAATAAGATCAGCCTACTTGAAAGGATATTTATAACTGTACAGTTGAGGGGGTGGAAAATTGAAGGGTTTGTTTGTAAGGGCCTCCTGCTGCAACCTATCAAATAAGATATAAACCGACACGACTTTCGTAAATATTATTTGAAGCCAAGGTAAGGTAGATTTATTACGACACAAATATTTTATTTTTCTATTGAAAATAAACATAAATAATTTTTTATGTTTAAATATATTTCAACAAAAGCTTGAAATAAACGTTGTTACAGAATCTACCAAGTGTTAAGTGTTATGGCCTACAGTTAGATTTATTTTTAGCATGAATTACCTGTCTAATTAACTTTTTTTTTGGAGATGCTTTAACTTTATTTATATATTTTTATTATTAAAATTGTTTTCAAATTCTTTCATATAAATTATATACACGTAAAATATTTGTAATATTGTTTAGTTGTACACGGCTGCAAGGCCTGTGCTCTAAGTCCTCCATACAATTACAGGAGCGATCTGGGATCAGATCCTGAACATGGAGGAGAACTAACAGTGAGCTGCTTGGAGAGGCGAGTCAGTCAATCTCATGATATGAAAGGTACGAGATCAAGATTGACGGAATGAATGCAACTACAAGAGAGGCCAAAAACCAAATGGAGAGACAGAATCAACAAATATGCAAAAGAGCTGCATACAGCAAACTGCAAACCAGTGGCCGTAGACAGGCATGCATAGAGAAGGCCAAAGATCCGAGAAAAAAAATGGTTAGTTGTATACATCGCAAGCATACCTGTGTCCGGACTGCAACAAATTTAAAAATTTTAGATTGGGTTGTATGGGTCGTATGTAGCTGAGGGAGTTAAGCTGCTGCCTCGTGACTGCAGCAGGTGCCGGTTCGATCCGGCCTGGGGGAACGATTTTTATTTCTGTTACAGTCCCCCGGAATGTCATAAAAATAAAAAAAAAATATCAACACATTCTTTAGAGGAACTACCAGGGTTTCTCATCAGCTACTGGTTAATATTAATTTTAATAAAATTATTAACTAAATGTCTTGTTTTTTTTTAATGAACAAAATTCTTAATTTTTGTTACATTTAAATATCGATACTTTTGTGAGATATAAGGTTTTGTTTTGAACCTACTTAATTTTTTTTTATTAATAAAATAATCCTCTCAATTTTTCATACATTAGGAGTATAATTTTTACCTAAGCTTTTTCAGTAGTAATATAATTGTACATCTGAAAACATAATGTATCATATTGACCCATATTTGTCTTTTTTACCTTAAATGTAGAACAATGAGACAAAATATACATTTTTTAGTAGCAAAACTAATTTAATGCTAAATCTTTTTGAGCCGTTAGCGTTATCGAATACGTTCATAGAGTAAACATTTTTAATTAGTAATGTCACAAATATTACTATGACAATTTATTAGTTTTATAATTGTCCCTTGTTTTTTTTGCACCATTCGATACTACTTATTTCGAGTTCTTAACACAAAAATGTCACCCTACTTTACAAATAATGGGCTATTCTCTCTAAGAGGGCTATGGAGTAGAAGTTTTATGATAGACAGTTCTAACTCTCTATTCGCAAAACTAAACACGACCTTTCCAACATATTGATGAGTTCATCGGGGTCAATTGAATATTTTATAAGTTTTTCCCTTCCCAGGCGTCACTTAGCGAATAGGAGGACGGAATATTGCACTTAATATTATCAAGGATCAATTGACTCGTTGGAGGTAAGAGTTAGACGTTTAAAAAAGCAAAAAATAAATAATTATTATTTTGATTTTGTACATATAAGCATTCAGATATGTTGTAGAAACATTATGCGTTGAAATTTTTATTTGCCTATTCAGTGTTGAAGTTCACATTTTTCTTTATTAAAAACCTGTTGGTTTGCGGCTTATGTTCTTTTATCTAGTCTCCATTGGCTATCAATATTAATGATGAGCTGTGGCGCGTTCAGGGAATTTTTCTGAATTGGAAGGACCGCCACCTGTGTACCAGGCGAATTCCATACACCTAATAGTACAAGAGCTGAGATGAAAAAAAAAAGCAGTTATCCCACCCTAATTTTTTATTATTTTAATGAAAACTATGTATAATTACTAGTCAAAATTGATAAGTCTGCCAAGTATAGGTAGGGGGAATAAAAAATGGTGGCTGTTTTAAAACCTTAAAAAAACATTAATGTTTCATTCGAAGCTCTATATCTTAAAAACTACCAACAACACTAGAAAACCTAAGAGAACATTATTTAAAGAAAAGTAAATTTGGTGAAATATTATCCCTAATAGAGCTATTTACGTCCAATAGTTCTCGAGATATTGCTTTTTAAAAATTTCTTAAAAATCTTAAAAGATTAGTAGTTACTTATTTTGAGAAATCTATATCTCAGGAACTAAGTGACGTTCAGATGTCTATTATTATGTGATGTCTCAAATTAAAGCTAGTTTAATGGACTATAAAAAAGTTTATGACCATTATCTTCGTAGGAATAGTAGTTTTCATGGTATTTGCTAAAATAAATTGATTTAGTTGTTCGGACAACAAGTTTGATTTATGAAAAACTTTATTTTAGAAACCAGTCGACGTACAGATGTCGGCCAGTGCTCAAATTAAAGCTAGTTACATTTACTTTACTATAAAGTAGTTTATGATACTTATCTTCGTAGGGGTACTAGTTTTTATGATATTCGCGTAGGAATATATATTTGGCAAATGAAAATTTGTTCGAACAACTATAAATCAATTTATTTTAGCAAATTTAATGAAAACTGTTACTCCTACAAAGACAAACATCATAAACTAGTTTACAGCTCATTAAACTAGCTTTAATTTGAGTGCTAATAGACATCTGAACGTCAAGTAGTTTTTGAGATATACATTTTTCAAAATAAATTCACTAACCACTGATCTTTCAGTACGTCCCTTACAAAATTTTTATGAAATGTTGCTTTTTAAAAAGCTATATCTCGAGAAATATTTCACGTAAATGACTCTATTGGGGCTCATATTTTAGCAAATTTACTATTCTTTAAATAACGTTATCTTAGCTTTTCTTGTGATGTTCCTACCTCTTAAGATATAGAGCTCCGAATGAAAAATTAATTTTTTTTATCGATTTGAAACAGCCGCCATTTTTTATTCCCCCTACCTATACTTGGCAGAATCATCAATTTTGACTAGTAATTATACATAGTTTTCATTAAACTAATCACAAATTGGGTTGAGATAACTGCCTTTTTTCTCCTATTGGGCTCTTGCACTATAAGTATTATCAATTCCTCTCTCCTTCCCTAGAATATTTAAAACATTAAATGCTTTGTTCGCATTTTAAAAGGCCCAATAAAAACTCAATTATTTCATTCCACATCCTTTTAAAGTTTTAAAATTTATTTTAGAACGTTTTCATTGTTTGTTTTATTAATTTTTCCCCTTAAGTTTAATTTTATTTGTTGTGTGTAATTATTTTGTGTTAGAAATAAAAGAAATGCATGACATTTAATTTGGGTGGTGAATTAAAATTATAAATAAATAAAACTATTTATGAATCTAATCAAATCGAGTCAATTAATTCAAATTAAAAAAAAAATACAAACTCAACTTTCTTAACTAGCAAACATTAAGAAGAGTTTATCTCCTTCAATCCAAGGTTCAATCCTTCACATCCTTTGGCTATCAGTCTTCATCTCTCCCAGATGAAAGCAGGTCACACCTGGCATTCAATTTTTAATTGTATTTATCACTTCATTCAAAGGTCGATTCACGTTATCGTAATAAATTTTATGCCATGGTTGGAATGAAAAGGGTAAGTGAAATAGTATCTGTCGATCGAGCAGTGAGTGAATAGGGGTATGTTGCAATGCTTTGGTTAAAATAATTGAGTGATTGTGCTTATTTGAAAAATATCGAGAATAGCCGTTGCCTTTTAATTTTTGATAGCTAGACCAGAAAAAAAAAATTAGCAAGAAACACTAATGCAGACGGTCAAAGCTCTTGACAGATATTTGAAAATATCTAAAAATTTTCCGCTCAACAGATATCTCCTAAGAGGTCTGGCACAGACTGGAAGATTGTCATAAAACCACAGTTGTACTACCGGCTGATTAAACAATTGTCCGATAGAAGAATAAAAACTGCGCCACCACAAAATTACTGATGGATCAGGTACCCTCTCCAATGTAGCTCTCTATTCTAGGAAGTGTGGGCAGAGATAATCAGATCAGACAAGACATAAAATATATTAATGATACATTTTTTCAACTAGGAGGACCTTATGACTTTCCGAAAGGTCTTCCCGAATCAGACGGATTAAGGTGAAAGAAAATAATCGAATGTACTTTAAGAAATAGGGTTCAAAATTGTGTCTTCATATTTTTTTTTAATAAAATCATCAAACAAACTTTATATATATATATATATATATATATATATACATATAAAATCTATTGATCCTCTTCGTATTTCATTTGAGTGGCTTAAGGTCCGGAAATTGTAGGGCCCAATTTGGTTTGGCTGTAGAGGATAGAATGAGGAGGAGTCCTGCCTAACTTAGAGTAAACTTTATACACCAAATATTGTCCTGGGATTGTTTCTGATCCATGAAACTAATTTTTATAATTGCCTTTTGGTTTGTTAATAATAATTTTCTATGCAATGAATATAACACATTTAACAAACTGTGTAATCGATATCTAATCGTAACGTAATATATTACTGCATACAATGGGGTCACAGAGTGCCTCTAAAAAGCTCGTAAAATAATTAACTAAAATGCAACGGGACAGATTAATTTAACGAGTTTGAGTTTTTAATTTATGTAACTTAAAAAATGAATTAAGAAAAATTCATGAACTAATTATCTGTTAAAAAAATTTATGCATAGTCAGGAACCCTGAATGTATTTACATATTCTTCACTCGTTTCAAACTGAGGTATAAATAAACTTAGGGCCACTGGAATAACTTCGTCTCTTTATGTAAAACTCCTACCTGCCGTCGTATTCTAATTTTGAACCGAATATGTATTACAGGCGACCCGGAATACATTGCATCCTAAATTTGTGAAATTTAGGTCTTTAAAAGAATATTAAAAAATAAAAACGTTGACTAAAAATTCAAAATTCTGGTGGATCCATGTATCACAAAACTTTCACTAACTATTTTGAGTTTAAATTAATGCTCGCTCATTTCATAACTGTCTTTATCGATTGCAATCATTGTCATCATTACACTAAGGACCCACAGGAACCAGATCCAGCATGTCGTGGGGCAAAATAACAAAAATAATTAAATAATGTTTATTCAAGTACAACATTTAAATGGATATTATAAATATTCAATAATGTTAATGCTATATGTTAAAAATAAAATAAAACTAGTTATCAAATCATAAATCATAAAATAATTAACTTCTAATGAAGTGAAATGAAAAAGAAAAGAATGAACTTAAGATAATAAACAAGAAAGAGCGATTGATGTTAACATACATATTTACAACTTTTAAATGAAAATATAAAAAAAAAAAAAAATTAAAACGAAACAATATTTAAATCATTTAACAAATCACAAATCATTAGTTATCAACTAATAATATTTTATGCTAGCAATCTTTAAGCAAATCACTATACTTAAACTTCTTATTATAATTCCATTTATATGTATATAAGGGAAAAACTACTACATTTTAATTTTCATGTTTCCATAGTTGTTATGATAAAAGTAAAAATATTGTTATAACAACCGTGAAAACACGGGAATATTAATTTTCTCCTTTAGTTACTTATTAATTCTTTTCATGTATCATATTTAAGGATTTTTTAATATTCCAAATTGTAAAGTGGGTTTTGTTGTAATATCTTCTTCCATTTTCTCCAATGTATACTACTTTATTTGAAAAGTATCAAACACTAAAAAAATAAAACAAAACGGAAGTTAGACCCTTGGGGTTAAAACTGCTCCATTTTTACAGTGAATTAATAATTATAAACCTGAGAGCTTTTTCCTCAAACAGCAACGAGAAACACGTTAATCCACAGCAAAATTTCTAACGCCTGCTATTGTGATGTTTATTCTAATTGATACAATTAATAATAACACTCATGCATATTTATGTAAAAGTTGAACAACCTATACTGAATAATCTAAGGAAAAATACGTCGCAATAATAATTCCATATATTTTTAAAGTTTTACAACCATTAATAACAATATTCTTTAAAAATATATTTACTTAATATCGTCTTTAAAATTTTATTTAATAAACGTTACGTTTACATATTTTATAAGTACATAATCAAATTTCTGATTCATGGAAATAATTAATACTTTAGTTTAATTCATACGTAGATTGATAATATTGGTTGTATATGAAAGATCAGTTTTTAGAGAATATATGTTCTCGACTTAAATTCCTTTTCTCTCCTTCTTAAGAAAACTCAATAAACCATAACTGTCCAGATATCAGATTAAACTCATAAGATTAATAATATTTATAATTAGGTAAAGAAAAAGAAAGTCCTGAAGTACTTTTTGTTTTTTCAAAGTTTAAGAAAGTTTTTCACGGCTTCAAGATTCCAATTTCGACTATTGATCATACCACTCTGCACTTATTTACTAATTGACTATATTTATGCATAAACCTGAGAATATGTAAAATAGTTTTTAAATATAAAACATGGAAAATTATGTGTATGAACACAAATCTGCAGTTTGCAGATTGCACATTTTGGGAATTAAAACATTTTTTTTAATATAACTAATTGTATTTTCTAACATGTTTTGGGAAAATATGTTTTGTTGATCTCATTTTTCTTTCCTATAATATTTTTGTATAGTAAATGTCCACTTTATTTTACTTTCACTTTTATTTGTGTGTGTGTGAACAATAGAATAATCATTATTAAAAAAATTAACTCAAAGATATTTAAGGCTGGTGTGTTCCATGGAATGTTACGGCAACTTTTTCGATAAATTCGACTTTACTCTATCGATTTTCTCAAAAAAAAAGATTTCGATTAAACTGAGTATATACATGTACAATAGAGTGATCTTTGATATTAGCTAGGTTAGAAGTAGAATTTTCAAAACATCTTCTAAAGTACATTCAATTTTGTTTGTTCGTAATAATTAATTATTTTGCTTCGTTAACAGTAATAAAATATTAAAATATGAACTAAAAAAAATTTGATGATTAATTTAAGGAGAAAAATGAAGAAACATAAACAACAGTTTAGAGACTGAAAACTAGGAGACAGTCGAGTGTGCCCGACCTCTACCGATCCGAATTACTCAGCGTGAAGTACACGGCTTTGTTGTATTTCGTTAAATTGTTGTATTCTTGGTAGAAACAAGGTTGATTGCATTATTCACAATTAAGGAAACCCTAAAATAAGAATTTTTATATAGCATTTAACAACAGAAAATTAAAAATTTATTGTTTGAAATTTTCGCCTGATAAGTAAAATTGTGTGACGTGCGCACCACACGATTTTTTTTTTGGGTAGGTGACTAAGTCTAAAACTGTATAAATTTCGGTTAATAATAATAATAAAGGCTTAGCAAACCCGAAGGTTCGATACCGGTACCATCAATCGATTTCCACATACATCCGTCCAGTGACCCAAATCTACTAAATCAATCTTAACGCAATCCCATCTACGTTTCAATCTACTCCTCGGACGTTTAGCCTTCAGTTAAGTGTTATTATTATTTTAGGGATCTGGTCATTGCTAAGTCACATGAGGTTACACACCCATCTTATTCGCTGCAATACTATAACCTGAATTATATTTACCGGAGGTAGTTCAATAAATTCAGCGTCGGGTAGCCTTCTGAATTCTCCTGTTAGCTCATCCTTTTTTGGTTCGAATAATTTAGGTAATACTTTATTTTCAAAAACCTTAAGGCACTGTTCTTCCCTTAGTGTAAGAGGTCATGTTTCGAATCCATAAAGAACAGTAGGAAGGACTGTAACCGTAAGGAATAGTTTTGTAAATTGTAACTTTCGAGTCTCTAAATAGAAGGCGCAAGCCAAGCATTTACGAGATTGAAAAATAACCAGCATTTTCCGCCTTTAATCTCGCTTTTATTTCCTAATCAATTTCGTTTTTTTGTAGTTACCGTACAACCTAAACACATGAACCTATCTGCCTGTTCAAATGTATATCTTCCTGTATCTTTATCACCGAAGTTGTTCCCATTTCTACTGCTAACCATGTATTTAGTTAGATAAATAATGTATAAAAATATAAATACATATCCATAGTTATTACGGGACCTAGTTCCTCAATAGAGTTTATCAACGTAGTTGTATTTAGTTTTATAGTTTCCTTGTCCTCACCCAATAATACCAAATCATCAGCACACCCAAGCACCGGCATTTTACCACCTAAAGTTAAACCCTTTTCGGTATACATCAAATTTTTAACAACGTGCCATAGTGCTAGATTATATAAGGTAGCACAGAACACCTCTTCTTACAGAGAATACCTTTGTTCAACCATAATACTGTACAGCTTCGGTCAATTGAATTGAAAGCCTTTTTGAAATCTATACAAAGCTAACTATGAACTGCTCAGTTGTATTCAAACTTTTCCTGTAATATTTGACGTAATGAAAAAAATTTGATCAATAGTTGAACAATTTCACCTAAAACCACATTGGTAATCTCCGATAAGTTTTTCAGCGTAAATTTCGAAAGTATAGTAAATTAATATTTTGAGATTTCGGAATAGTTTTATGGTTGAATAATGGAATTTCTTATTTAACTTTTTTTGGCAGTTAACCTTTTTTTTTTTTTTATAAAAAAAAAATTAATAATTCTTATAATTAAAATAATTGATCCGAGATGATACTAATAACTATAAATTTTTACATTGACCCTGAAGAGGATCAATGAGGGGCAAGGAATGGTCTGCCATTCCGGACATAGCGGGGATATCTAAGGTGGCGAGGCCGGGGGGCCGTGGGGGGGGGAAGTTCCTCTTAATGTATGCAATCAATATTTATTATATCAGATGATAGACATTTCCTATAAAATGAGGTCAATTTAAACTAAATGAGAATATGAATCTCCTTTCCCTTCTTTAAAACTTAAATGATGATTTCTTAAGCAACTTGTTACCATCTCGTTTATTCAAAATTATTATCATTATTTAAATTGAATAATTTTTTATTCAATTCTACTTATATTAATTTAAAAAAACCAAGTGCGGTGCTCGTATCACACAAAATTCACTCGCTATCTTAAGATAAAATTAATCCTGGTACATTTCAAAACTGCTATTTCTTTATTATTAAGAATGAAAATCCACCTAAAATATATTATATGTAGTTAAATGAAAGTAAAATATATTGTAATAACTACCTCGGGAAAATAATAATTATCAATTTTTTCCATATTTAATATTCATCCCTTATTTATTACAATTAGCATAGAGAAATGTTTAGTTCATTAAAAAAAAACAAGATTAAAGGTACTAAAAATAATACAACAGTTTAAACAAAATAAACTTGGGCACTATGGAATGAGTGCTTTGGAAGTTTTCCGATTCCCAAGTCTGTTTTAGGCCTTTGCGTGAAAATCGTATTTTTCTTTAGTTACCATACGGCGTTGAGCATTGGGGCTCCACTAAGCCTTACTCGGCGAACTTTTATCTCCAATGGCTTGCCAACTACATGATATTTCATTTGTTAATGGAAGACTTATTTCTTGGGGTGGCAGAATAGTCGCCCCCTGACCTGGAAGCGTAAGGGCTTTTTTGCCTGCAACGTTTTCTTGCTCGTTTCCTGCGATCCCCACATGATCTTGCGCCCAACAATTTGGTAATTATGACCTATTAAACTTTTTCAATGAAGATGAGAACTTGGTTTCTCGGAGTTAGTAGCCAAGCGCTTTACCCCGTGGCTACCGCGCTCCCGCAGTACATATATGTACTGAGTTTAATTTAAATCGTTTGAAAAATCGAAAAAGTGGTAATCGATTGTATAAAGTAGCACTTCCAACCAATCGATTTTATGGAAAAGTTGTAATACCCTGGGCGTCTTAATTATGTAATTTTAGTTTTACACGACTTTCTGTTCTTGAGCTAGGCTGTTCAAACACAGACTAAAACTCACCCTGACCTTTCTGGGTGCTTGGTTGTTAAAATATGGAATTAAAAATTTTGGCCGACGCAATATTTTCCCCATCTGTATACTTCGTTATCGATAATGATTTATAATGAAATTATGTTCTACACGAAAACATTTTTTAAATCCAACTCCTTCACATGCATAGAAATAATTTTTATTTTTTCTCTAGAAATGATTTTCCATACGAAAATATTACTTTTTGAAATGTAGAAGGTGTTGGATTTTAGAAATTCCTTCCTGTACAATATAATTTTTAGGATATTTTGAAGCCATAAGTAAATATAAGAGAAAATAAGTAAAAGTTGTAGTGTTATCGTTATTTTTATGAAATTCTTTTGTTGACAATAGAATAAGAAAAATAATTTGGCAGAGTGAGTTGGCTCAGAGGCAACCGATTGACTGCCTTTTTTATTTATAGTAACATGATTAACGCAGGTTAATTTTTTTTTGTTTGAACTTCTATTAAATTCTTTAATTTTATAAATATTATTTATTATTACAACCAATTTATTTTACTTTTTTTTTCAAATATACTACATATAAATAAATATTATACAGTTTCAATTAACCCTGAAGTTTGGTTTTGATTTATCCCTTTAAATCCACCTCAGTGAGGCTGATGAACTAAAAACCTGCCCAAAATATGGAAAATTCGAATCCAGATATTGAGTTTAATGTTAGATAAGTTTTTTTATTTAACACCTCAAATAACATGATATGATATGATTTTATAAAAAAAATTTAGGTTGTGTTAAGGATGTCCTCAGACAAAGATTACAGCAAAACCTCCTGATATTGTGGTTCATGCACCAACTAACCGCTTATGAATTATACAAAAAAAATTCAATGTTTTTCATATATCTGTGTGAAATGTATCTCACGAACTTCATCTCTAAAATGGGCAAAAACAACAAAAAAACAGAGAGTGAAGTGCACACATGAAAGGATTTTCAGTTATAAACAAATAGAGATCTTATTTTAATGTTGTTAATTTCCATTCATTATATAATATATAGTGGTAGGGAAATAGTAAAAAAATGTTGAGAATCTATACCTCAAAATCCCCCACAAATTCACCTAACCATATAGAGGCGGTATTTTCTATCTCCGAGGCATAAAATATTAAAAATTAAGCTCATAAAAAGAGGGATTAAACTAGTTATGCGAAATACTAACTTTCTCATAAAAAAAATGTTAAAAACATTACGTATATAAACTATTTTTATTAATTCATTACGGAATGCTCTTCATTAAGACAATGCAACGAAAACGTTTTTTAATTATCTTCTTTAGAGTTCTAAGTATGGTTAAATGGTCAAAAGCTTTGATACCGGAAAGTATAATAGAACATTTTTTAGAATGCATTTGGGATTTTATTACTGTTGAATGACTCACTTAATGTACGTATAATTTTATAGGCCGATATGAAACAACTGAAAACATTATTAACGATAGACATAACAAAGAGATGCCACGTCTTCGATAAACTGTGCAACATTACTTTTTAGCATTATGATCTCGAGCATCTACGGCCATAACAAAGGCGTGAGGAATTTCGTATGGTATCGCCTGTTTTTAACGTGACCTTTTTTGATAAAAGTTTGTAGTCCAGTGGTCCCTATCCTGGCCATAATTTATCTAACTAAAGGAAACGAAATTATTTTATAGTATTTAAAAAAAACATAGAATTTCTGGAACTATTTTATATTATTCCCAAAGTATTAACAAAAGTCTTTGGAAATTCTGAACACAAAAAAAAACTCGTCCTTACCAAAAAAAATACAGGTATATTTTGAGATTTAGCTACACATTTGTCAAACTATTGCCAATTCGTGCTTGCGTGAGCGTAAGATGAGTTATATGGGTTGACTGCCACAAGTTGGAATTTGTGACCGACGGATTATGGACACAAATATAAGGGCGATCGGGCAAGCGCTTGTGCTGCATGCACATATTGTTTTTTAACTCCCAAAAGTTAAATATTATATGGTCTACATGTTTGAATTAATAAATTTCTTTAACCTACATAATCAATTATTAACCCAGGTTTAAGATAAAATATATGATTAGGGTGGAATTATTGGACTCCAATGGAAGTCTTGGCCGAAAAAAGGTAATTGCATATTAATTGCATCATCGTAAAGTAGATAAAATTTATTCGAGAAATACGTTTTGGCTCATCTCAACCCTTACAGGTAGACCTATCGCGAAATTTTTTTTATAAATCGCAGTTATGAATTTTTTCCTCAAACCTATGTTGAGAATATGATGACACACGTTTGGAAAAAACCTTCGGCACTTAATAGCGTTTGATTTCCGATGCTTTATATCAAGATTTAATTGGGTCTGGTCCACATTTGGCTCCTGATTTGCCAAAAAGTGTTATGTAGAATTAAGATTTTTGGGTTAACGGACATTTATCGTTTAAAGAGGTCATATCACACTAAAAAAGGTTTATGGTCCGGTTCAAAAGAGAAAAAAAGGAAATTCACGTTTTGTATTTTTTTAGGTGTTACGTTTTTGTTGGATAGGAAGTGTAAATTAAAAAAAAATATTTACGTTGGATGACTCTAAATTGCAGAATAATAAACCATACAGAATTCTCGTTTGAAACAAGTATAAGTTATCTTTGTTAAAATCATATGAAGGGGTATTTGAAATAAACAATGCAGTTTTTGAATAAAAATTAAATACATTGGTGAAAGCAAGTTATATACATTCTAACTCAACCTAAAGTTATCAAAGAAAAAAATAATTGTTTTATTAATTTAAGGATTCCTACTTATGTAACTTAATAATTCCTAAATTTTCAATTTTTTTCTCAAAAAATTTTTATTTATTTTTTTTATTTGAGATCAATAAAGTTGTATTTTTTTTAATTTTGGGGGAATGATTCTGTACTATGGGAACATCCCAAACGCTGAAGCGTTCTTTGTGATGAAATGTTTGGCTGGACTGTAGCGGCCTTGGAACTGACCTCGGTATCCAGAATGTGTCCAATCGCCCACAGCTGGGAGTCAATGTTCTTCCTTTTCTACAATTATACATTTGCAGTTGAATTCGAGATAATTATATAATCATACCATTACAAAATAGGCAATTTTCTATGGCCAATTTTTGTGCTTACGTAACAAGATCTGTCGAATTTATAATTATTCATTTAAAAGAATGTCATCATTTATATTTTTCTTATTTTACATTCTTCTTCATTTCTAGGATTCATTATATAAATTTATTTAATAATCGTGAAATCAGTAAGATCTTTATATTTTTAATTAAGAAGACCATTCAGCTCCAGACATTTTTTAGAAATTAACATGTTTACATTACTTAATATAATAAAATAATTACAAAACTACATCACCCATAGTGAGATATGGTTTTAATTCCTAATTTTTAACCACATATGACATAAAAAATAAATTATTTCTTGAAGAAGTTTGTCGGGGGGTGCGGTCAGCAAAGAACAACATAAATAAACAAAACCATATTTATTTATTTATTTTATGGTTTTGTTTATTTATGTTGTTCTTTGCTGACCGCACCCCCCGACAAACTTCTTCAAGCATTAATCTACGGTCAACTATCTACACCTCAAAAAATAAATTAAAATTATACAGGTGCGTTTTAATATCACCATGTAGAGAATATTTCTATCTTTTACAATCAAGTAAAGTAAATACATACATAGGACCTTCTAAATTTAAACTATAATAGCATTCGTAAATTCTTATCTTATTCTTATAAACTTTATTTTACCATCTCTTGAGCGAATTAATCCAGGTACATTTCGAAACAGCTATTTTCTCATTATTCATAATTTTTTTTTCTTACCTCATATTTATTTAATATCTTAGCTACTACAATTATATATATTTTAATTAATCTAAGAAAAATTTCAGATAAACATATTTACAACTTATCTTGTTTTGCCTGATAGCATTATAATATGAAGGAAGCATTGTCGGCTGAAGGCGGTTTATACATTTTTAGTGGCTTCGTAGCCGGTATTATTCAGAATAGCAATTCCCTTACTATATATTTCGTATAAATAATAGTACAACAGCCCGTTGGAAAAAAAATGAGTTATTTCACCCAAAATTTGTATTACTTAACGAAGATATGTATAATTATTAGTATAAATTGATGAGTATATCAAGTATATCAACGTTAAAAAAAAAATTCATTCTGAGCTTCATATTTTTAAAAATATCAACAACACCAGGAATTAATATTAACGCAAGTTGAATTATTATAAATTAGTGTATGACGTTTATCTTCGTAAAATTAGTAGTTTTAATGATATTTGCCGAAAATATTTCACAAAATATTTTTAATTGTTCGGACAAAAATTTTGATTTAAGAAAAAATATATCTAAGGAACTATCAGACGTATGATGTCTATCAGCACTCAAATTAATGTTATTTTAATGCACTATAATGTAATTTATAACTTCGATGGGGTTGTAGTTTTCATGACACTTGCTCATATAAATTGATTGCTAGTTGTTGGGGCAAAATACATATTACACGGAAATATAAACATTACTTCCTCTACAAAGATAAATGATATATTCGTGACTTGGTTACTTCGCAAAACATATATTTCTGTCAAATACTCGAATTCGAACTCCTTTAATAAAATCCCTTAACATACTGAATTTAAAAAACAATTTGTGCCAAATTTTAAGAAGTGAAACATATACGCTTATTTATGTTAAGATCGTTGAGGTGTAGATTCATGATTCATTGAAGGTAAAGATTTTCTCTCGCGTTCTGCACAATCGTTTTCCCTTTTCTTCTGCAGTTTCTAATTTCCCCTCTTTTTTTTTAGCTGTTTCCTTTGCTCTAGTAGCTGCTGATTTCCTTTTAGAAGTCAATATGAATGGAGCTCAACAATTTATACAAAGAAAAAAATGAAAACTAACAAGATAAATAAGTTTATGTTAAATTCACTTTCACAGAAAATCATACAAAATATATTATACTTAATTAATACAATATTATTTTAATGTGATGGTTGGGTTTGTTTTTTACAAAAATTACCTCGAACCGCGTTGTCATTGAGGATATTCCCATTTTTGTCTAAGTGTTTTCGTTTTCTTTTCAATCACTAAACATGATGGATACTTTGTTTTTAAAACTCTTTTGTAGAAAAAAATATTTTCACACAAGTAAGAGAAAGCTAATGGCAGTAAAATTGCTAAATCTTTGTTTGTTTAAGCAATATAATCTTTCTTTACTGTTGGCCGAAACGTAGCAATAGTATATACCTGTTAAAAGACCTGTTTTTGTGTGCTGCCACGATTATCGTTTCACCCGCTGCTGTTGAAAGGCCAAAATCACCCAATTTTGCAATAGCAAACAACTCTCTTTTTCCCTCGTATTTCGACATGACAATATTATGAATGTAAAACAAGAATTTATTGTATAGACTGGTCAAGGGATTTATCTTGTAATTGTAACTATGAGTCAACACTGTGGGTTTGGGAGCCCCTACGGGGTACTCCCAACCTCATTAAGTAGGTATCATTAAATGGGGAAAAATCTCGCACTTGAGAGCGATCATGAATAAATCATCCCTTTGCACAGCCATTGTTCAAGAAACAGTACAAAATGCTGAACCCCGAGATTGTAGCGGTATAGAGTTTCGTTTTTTAGTCGAGTGATTGTTATTGACAATAATACTTTTTGTATTTCATCTTTAGTAGAAGTGATTTTAAAATTTCGAAACATGTCAAAGTTATTATATTCCAAATCCAGAGCTGCAGTGTTTTTATAAAAGCAATGATCTTGTTTTTATGCAACAGAGCACGAGTTTGAGGTTCTTGCATTGATTTATTTAAAGTACGAGTTTTTAAAAACATCAAGGAAAATGCACGTTTTACAAAGAATTTTCATTCATAAAACAAGTTAACTTGCATCAGTTTTATTATCAAACAGAAAAGTTTGTGGTAGTAAAAAATGTGGCATTTCCTCGTCTCGCCTTGCTAGCTTTCTGCGCTTGTTGGAAATACATAGATTTTGATAACCTTGCTAAAATAGAAGGATGTAGTTATGCATGTGTGTACAATATAGTTCATTTTTAATTATTCTCCCTTTTTTTAGGGGTTAGAAAAAGAAATAGTTACCATGGGGAAGTCTTAGGTAACACGTTCCTCAGGCAACAGGCAATATATAATTTAAGAATGTAGAAGGGTAATAAGTCATTAGGTTTCTTATGTATTAACTTTATCTCCTAATTTATATGGTTTTACAGAGTTATGAAATATGTTGGGGTTAAGGTTAGTGTACACATACTGAAAGTACTATATGAAAGATGACACAGAATCTTTCCCCCCCCCCTATACATAAAGATGTACCTCAGCCATTAGATTCTCACATGGGAATCACACTTTACTGAGAATATTATTTTGCAGCTTGTACGTAGTAAATTGAGGAACGCAATAAAAAATATTTATATTAAATAACTTTTACGATTTTCTCAAATCTTATTATTATCGATAGAAAGATGTAGCATCATTACCTGTAACATTTATCTTTGTTGGGGTGATTTTAAGGAAACTGGCTGAAATATTGGTGGGAGGCCTGAGACACTCTGACCCACCTCGTAAAGTATTAGTGAAAGGAGGGGGGCAGAAACAGCCTTGCTCCCCGGTGCCGGCGCCTATGTGCTTTGACCATTAGTTTTCAAGTACAAAAAAAAAAGCTTTATATTTAATGAGCGTATTTTATATAATCAATAATATTAAGAGTATCTGAGTCTTACAAAATAACTACTTTTTAATGGCGTCATTATTTTAAGAGCTCAATCATTTTCCAAGTTTATGAACAGCACTAATTAAAGAGTTTTTAATTATATGAACAACAAAATAAAAGTCTTAGCAATTTTTAATTACTCTTAGTTGCAAGTAGTTAATACCATTAACCTTCCTAGACAATTTTTTTTTAAATAAAATTTTTCAACTGATTATTTTTCAACAATTAAAATGATTTGGAAAATGGGTGTATATATTTCGTGTAAAACACACAACAAAAATTGTTGTATCTTGTATACAAATTTTCAATATTAATTCATTTGTTATGCCAAAAAAGAATTGAGGATATTTTAAAAGTATATTTGATTGTAAGAAGTAGACACTGAAAAAATTTAAAAGAATATATAACTTAGTTAAAATAATTAAATATATTAAAAATAATGAATTGACGAATTTCAAATTATTCTGTTAAAATCCGAAACACAATAAGCTTTTCCCAAAATTAAAGATTTTCTTCCAATGAACGCTTCTGAATCCTCAAGTAATATTTCAACACTTATTAAGAAGAATATGTGCCTTATTTTTATCCTAAAAGTGCCCGCCCAACTAGTAATAGTTATATTTTTAGATTATTATTTTAGGACATCTTTTTAGCCTCGAAAATGGGTGCAAACATTTTCCCTTTGTAGTTTTTTTTTTTTTTTTTTTTAAGAAAGGTTATTCAAAACGCACAATCGATAAAGCTGCATACCCTAAAATGACTATATTTAAGTAACAGTTTATGTAATAAGTAATTACGTCGCTCCACTAGAAAATATCACTTTACTTTTAAAGTTAAGATCCAGCAATGCGTAAACTTATGTTAATCTTGAATGGGTATCCATTGAGACCTCATAGGCTGTTCATGTACAGATCTTTTATGTAGGTATGCTTTTTTTTCATCAAAAACATTTTTGGAAAGAACCAGCGGGTCGGAATAATTTGTGATATGAACATTGAAACTCATTAAAAAAATATATTGCATAAGTTACAGGTGATGTAAGGGGTGGCCGAAACAAAACATTTATTGTTAGAGATAATTTAATTTTGATAGCCTTCCATAGACTCTGGATTTGATTAATGATAATGATGCCTATTTATGATGATGATGGATGTTGTGAACTATATGGAATGATGTGAACTTACTCAATGCTTCCTTTTTCTTCCCCGCATTCCCATATTTCTGTCTCCTCTGCCGTTGGGAGGCACCCCAATGTCTTTCTACTCACTCATGGTTTTTTACACTGAATAAGAGTGAAGAAAAAAGACTGCTTGTAGAAAAAGATGGCTCTCTCATGCCGCAATTGTTTCCTCTCCCCACACATAGTGCTGGTGAAGTTAGGTTTTGCTGCTGGCCACAAGGGGCGCTAGTAGTAGTGCTTACATTATTGGGGGCACATCCATTCCAGAATTTCGGTTTACCGAAACAAAAATAGACTAAACATATTTGATATGATCATTCTTATCATATTGAACTCCACCTGTTTCAGAACATTTATGGAATCTTATTAAATAATTTGAGCCATAAAAAATAAAAATCGGCCGAGATGAATCGATCACAATATACCTCTAAACAGAGAGATTGTAATAAATAATTAAACACTTACATTACCCTATTTGTCGGCTAAAATTTTCAAATATATCTGTGAAAATTAATTTTATTTAATTAGTAAATTATTTGATGAACTTTGAATAACGTTTCATTCTGTAAGTAATGGTTGATCTTTAACGAAAAAAGACCAGAAGGTCTTAACTACAGAACGAAGGTAATAGCTAAAATCTTAAGAACATCCAAAATTTATTTTATTTTCATATCAAGAAATGTATTTTTCGTTGAAAATTTGGACCTGAAAGTTGCCTTCTATTGGAAAACCCTAATACCCTAAGATTATTGTTTTTCTCATTAGATTATAAACTATGGTCAGATTCTCCACTCAAGTTGAGAGTTTGCGGCTTTAGCGCACTTGCTCAGCCTCCACTGGCCCAT
>NW_027107985.1:3289-6809 GCF_000696795.3 Halyomorpha halys | reverse complement strand
CTTAATATTAATAATAATTAAGTTTAATTCTTCCTTTGAAGTATGCTATGTTATAATGCCCAACAATTGATTTTGATAGCAACTGTGGAAAAGAAAATTGGTTGGCCTACTCTCATCCTATGGGGGAAGGTTGTCCCAAAACTAAATAAAATTAATCTCATCAACTCCGACTACATAAAAATTATTCTTGCTCCGAAATAGAATGCTGAAATATATATCTTAGTATAGAAAAAAAACTGACTCAATCCCATGTAGAGCAAATTTCAAGTAGTTTATATACTTCATAAAAGTGTAGGATCTCTAAACGAACACAGAGTCCTTCACAGTAGATCTACAAGGATCTTGGTTAAGAAAGATTTCTTTTTCATCATTATATTAACAATAACTATCAAGTTTCGAAAACAATTACGGCATACCCTAACACAAAGTTGATCACGTTTGGGTTACTACGAGGGATAGCAAGATCATCATTCCGTCGCACCTTTACCCAATATCTAACGAAGACTAGATACACTAAACTTTAGGAAATAGATTTGCTCAGCTACTAACTTGGGTATCATAATTGAGCCTCAGAACACAGTCTGACTTAATGATAACTATCCTACACAACTAGAAATTATATAACGCTTTGTCCTTCAGAAACGATTTTTTTTTTTTTTTAGTAATGATCTAGCCAATTATTTCATATTTGTTGTTAGACCTGAAAAAGAAAAGACCAGTCAGTGGCAGTCGCTAGTACAAAACAACAAATTGATCATAATTTTTTAGACTACTATACTTCCTTCACTATTTTTTAAAAGTTTAACTAATAGTAAAAGAGCCCAAGAGGAGAAAAAGGTAGGTATCTCACCCCAATTTTTGATTAATTTAATGAAAGCTATGTATAATCAATAGTCAAAATTGATGAGTCTGCCAAGAATAGGTAGGGGGAATAAAAAATGGCGGCTGTTTCAAAACGATAAAAAAAAATAATTTTTTATTCGGAGCTCTATATGTTAAAAAGTAGTAACAACACAAGAAAACCTAAGAGAACGTCATTTAAAGAAGAGGAAATTTGCTAAAATATGAGCCCTAATAGAGTTATTTACGTTAAATAGTTTTCAAGATATAGCTTTTTAAAAACCAACATTTCATAAAAATGTTGTATGGGACGTACTAAAAGATCAGTAGTTAGTGAATTTATTTTGAAAATTTTATATCTCAATACCAATTTGACGTACAGATGTCTATTAGCACTCAAATTAAAGTTAGTTTAATGACCTATAAAATAGTTGATAATGCTTATCTTCGTAGGAGTAATAGTTTACAAGAAATTCGCTAAAATAAATTGATTCATAGTTGTTCGGACAAATTTTCATTTGCCAAATTTATATTCATATGTGAATATCTACTAAGTTAAATTTCCATTATTTTGAGTGTTGGCAGACATATGTGCGTCTTATGGATCTAGAGATTTGTTTTGAAACATCCAACATTTTAATGAACAACTAGAAATTAACATTTGTGAATTTATTTTGTCAAATATAAAAACTACTACTCCTACAAAGATAAACATTATTAATTAATTTAACTAACTTTAATTTGAGCGCTGGCAGACATCTGTACGTCCAATCCAATGGTTTCTAAAATGAAGCTTTTCATAAATCAAACTTATTGTCCGAACAACTATAAATCAATTTATTTTAGCAAATATCATGAAAACCACTATTCCAACGAAGGTTAAGGTAATAAACTTCTTAATATTCCATTAAACAAGCTTTAATTTGAGTGCTAATAGACATCTGTACGTCACATAGTTCCTGAGTAATAAATTAACTAACTACTAATCTTTTAGTAGATTTTTAAGAAATTTTGCTTTCTAAAAAGCTATATCTCGAGAACTATTGGACCTAAATAGCTTTTTTAGGGCTAATATTTCAGGAAATTTACTTATCTTTAAATAATGTTCTCTTAGATTTTCTAGTGTTGTTGGTAGTTTTTAAGATATAGAGCTCCGAATGGAAAATTAATGTTTTTTTTAAGGTTTTGAAATAGCCGCCATTTTTATTCCTCCTAGCTATACTTGGCAGACTCATCAATTTTGACTATTAATTATACCTAGTTTTCATTAAAGTAATCAAAAATTGGGGTGAGATAACTGCCTTTTTTCCTTCCTGACTCTTGTACTAACTATAACTCACCAAGCCCTTACACATCTTTAGTACAGTTTTTAAAACCATACTGCTTTTGTCTTCCATTGTTCCTAAAGTGTCGAGGATAATTAAAATTTTATATACAAGATGTTTCAGGTTTAAGTGCCCAGAGTGAAAATATGAATTAAGGATCTAAAAACAAAATAAAATTCCATATGAAGGTTAACAGTTTGTTAGGAGATATTCACGTCTAAATATTTGTATTGTTACAAATTATTTAGGCTAGAATGAAATCCTATAGTTAATAGAAAATTTGGAATAAAACAAGATACAACTGTTCTCCTTTCTAAAACAATACTTAAGCCATTACTAATGTATCGTTGCAAAGTGTGGGGAGCATCATACTCTACGAAATAAAAACAAATTGCAAGCATTCCCAAACAAGATTCTGAGAATTGCAGTGAATTCCCCCTTGTTTCAAATAAACGGCCAATTCCATTGTGAAAAAATGAAATCGATAGGTGATTGCAGGCAAAAAAAAAAAAAAAAAAAAAAAAGATTTACTAAATTCCACTCCAATCTATCAAGATAAAGGAGTAGAGACATACAACTTAGGCAATCACCGATGTAGTGAGATTTCGTAAGTCATGTGCACTGACTGATCCAAGACATCCTGTTATAAACTTTTATTGATTTATTTTTATTATTATCATTATTTTACTTTACTTTTTTTTTTCTTCTCTAATTATTTTTCAGCACGTCATTTTTTTATTTATTCTATAATTTTTTTTTCTCTGGATTATTATTTTTTTTCATTGATATTTACTTTTTTTTTATTATAATAGTTCATGGTGCATTGCAAATAGTTCGGGGTGCCCCTTACACAAGACTATACCCGTCTCCCCTCTATTAACTGTTAAAAATAGCATACAAACGGTTACAATAACCATGTAAGGCAACCAGGGCCGCTCAGGTAATAAAGGAACATTTAAAAAATAAATAAAAAAAAGTTATAATGAATAAATTAATATATGTTCCCATTACTTTACTAATGAAAAGTAAACATTAACATTCATATTAAACTTTTTTAAAAGCGATTACCTTGGCCATTAAGAGAGGCTTGGAATCTTTCTTCCACAGCAGCAGTGGCACTGGATAAATGTTATCGTTTAGTAACATAACTGGATATATGTTATCTACTTGTCCTAGACTTTATGGAACAATAAATAACAAGACAGAGGAAATTCGAACAGTCGTATTAAACCATATTTTTCTATATTGTTCCCTCAAGTCCCATTCTACCTTTGCGACAGAAACAATATCACCTCAGAGATCAAAGGTAATAGTGTTTATATAAATAAATAAATAATCATTGGAATAATATAATA
>NW_027107985.1:0-279 GCF_000696795.3 Halyomorpha halys | reverse complement strand
ATACTATTTCATTTAAATATAAATAATTTTAACTGCAATTAATCTAAACACTGATATTACTCAGGTATTAACAATATTTATTATATACATTACATAAACAAAAAATAATATTGTTGACCGATATATGTTATCTACTTGTCCTAGACTTTATGGAACAATAAATAACAAGACAGAGGAAATTCGAACAGTGGTATTAAACCATATTTTTCTGTATTGTTCCCTCAAGTCCCATTTCACCTTTACGACAGAAACAATATCACCTCAGAGATCAAAGGTAAT
>NW_027107984.1:0-1204 GCF_000696795.3 Halyomorpha halys | reverse complement strand
TTAGCACTAGATAAGTCTTAGTTCCATTGAAATAGTCTAACAGAGTTTAAATGCTTATACAGAATTTTACTTATTCGAAATAAATAACCAGCTTTCATTTTTAGTAATAATAAGCAATGGTTAAATACAAAATATTAAAGAATTTGATAAATAATTTAAGGAGAAATAAGAAAAATAGAGGCAGCAGCTCGAATCAGAAAAAAATTGTGACCGCCCGATTTTTTCCGATCGCATTCACATGTACACAGCTTCGCTATCTTTTGTTAATTATTTGGTTTTTTTTTCATCCCGAGAAGTACTGAATACTAATTTTTATAGTAAGTGAAAGTTGTGTGATGTGCGCACCAGATTTTTATGTAAAGAAAATATCAGTCTATATTAAAAAAATAAAATTAAAGTACTTACATAGTAACGGGAAAAATTAGAAAATTAAAAAACGCTGAATTAAGAGACCTACATCCGGTAAATATAATTCAAGCTATAGCATTGCTGCGTGTAAGATGGGCATGTATGTAAGTTTGTAGGGCTTAGTAACGAATAGATCCCTAAAATGTTAATAAACACTGAACAAACGGGTAAACGTCTCCGAGGGGTAGACCGAAACGTAGATGGGAGGATTGCGTTAAAACTGATTTAGTGGAATTTGGTTTGTAGGGAATCACTGGAAGGATGTATGCAGAGAGCGTTTGATGGTATCGGCATCGAACCTTCGGGTTCGTTAAGCCTTTATTATTATTATGTAGGAAGTGCACCTTCAACTTAAGGCCCTAGTGCTACTTCACTTTAGAATGCTAGTTGCAAAATAATGGAAAGAAAATTTACGTACAGGGTGAACAAGAGAAAACATGGTTTGATAAGGTTAATACATTTTTAATTGGGGCCATTGAGAATTGCAAATATTGATTAATTGATGTCAATGTATGAAGATCATGGTCTATATGGGATAAGAAAGAAAATTTGGAGTGAACTCACTAAGGTGGATGGTAAAGCGTCATGTTCTCTCTAAGCATTCTCCTTTCTTTTCCTATTCTTCCTTTCCCTAGCCAGAGAACCACTTCTTGAAGTATACGCCTACATAAAGAGGTTGAATTCAATAGAATAAAAATTATTTTCTCTGAACCCCAGAAAAAAAGACTCTCGTCTGCCTCTTCTCTTCAACACCGGTCGCTGGAGATAGTTTTTTACTATTGGCTACAAGAGGTGC
>NW_027107983.1:0-4015 GCF_000696795.3 Halyomorpha halys | reverse complement strand
TAATTTATTTCATTAGTTTGAAGAAATTTGCAAATGAGGCAAAATTTACTTGTGGAAGTATAGAGTGAGGCTGCTTTAAGTGAGTAGCCATGAGTAGTTTAAAAAGGTTTTTACAACGTTGAGTTTGACGTGAAAGACTAACAACCCAGTGTAATGTCCAGAAGACACAGAAGGGGTATTCATGATGTGTTAAATGTAAAATGTTTTACCATGTTAAATGTTATAAGTACAGGATTGTGAGAAGCCCAATTTAAAGTCATTTTAAATGTTAAATGAACAAGAGCTCCTGGCGGATTTTCTGAGCAACTTGTTTTATAACCTTTCCTTCCAAAACTTCATGTTATTGTTTACTTCTATGTTTCAATTAAAGTAATTTATTACAACATGCCAAAATTAAGTGACAAGTGGAAGTTGTGTGAAAGTTTGGCAACTGAGTGCCTTGTTGATCTTCTAACTTATGAGGAACAGAAGCTCAAGATGAGCTAATTGACAACTGTCATTAAATTAGTATTATTATTTTCATCCATTTCTTTATTAGTCATAAAAACGTCCAAAGCAATACTAACACAAAAACACAAACTACGAGCAAGTAACCTAACACAACAAACAAAATGATGATGAGCTCAGCTGGTCTGTTCCGTGACACCATTCTCCCCTTAACAAACCTAGTAACAGACTATCAACCATGTTAAATGCTATATCGTTTTAACATGGTAAAAGATGGAAATATTTCTCCATTTAACATGTTAAACTAAAGATTATGAATACCCCTAGAATTGAATGTATTATTGGAGGAAGACTTGTCCCAAACGCAAAAAGAACTACTTTTTAAATTATAAGTGACTCAACAAGCAGTTCATATTATTGTAAAATCGTTAAGAAAAATGTAAAAAACATGGGAATTATTTTCCATATAAACTGAAGCCATTCGCGGTTGAATGCCGATTTTGCATGAGTGAAATTCTGCTTACCCGGCATCACAAAGTGGGATAAGCTTAGTTTCATGTATTGAGAGTTGCTTAAAACAAGTGAAACGATTATTAGAAATCTCTACCGAACCCAATTAATGGAATTTAGCTAAGCACCCAAGAAAAAACACGCACATTCCTACTGTCACATTACCTACTATCGCATTATCTACTATCACATTACCTACCCAGGCACAACAAAATTATTCTCCTACATGATAATGCTTATTCACATGTCAAGACTTATTTGGAAACAAATAGTTGGGAAGTTCTTTCCAATCCGCAGTATTAGCCAGATATTGCTTCTTCCGATAATAACTTGTTTAGGTCGATGGCACATGGTCTGTCTGAGCAGCACTTTCGGATCGTGTCCATTCATGGATAGCCTCAAAGATGAAGAGTTCTTCCGACTTGGTATCCGAATGCTACCATAAAGCTGTGAAAAGATAGTTATGGACAAGCTTTGAATAAAACGGAATGTAATATTCATTCACAATAAATTTTTAATAGTTTTGAAAACCACTGAAATTTATGTTTACACCCATATAATAATATGCATCACTAGAATTTTTTCACAATTTCAAATTTGTATAATGGGTTTAATAATGATAATCCTCCCCTTTTCCTCACTAGATGTGCTATTATGTCTTAATTTACTGATTTACGTTTTATTTAGAAATATATATATTTAATTAATTCTAAATTTAAAAAAAAAATGAACAAGTATGTTCACAGCATCTGGTATTTATATAGTACTATATGCCATCTTTACCGAAAGAGACTAGGAAAATAAAAGGCAAGAATTTTATTGTAACACGAATAATTTTATAATAACATAATTAACAAAAATATCAACTTTTCAGGTTTATATCGCTAAATTCATTGTTGATTCGAATGGACTGCTGGAGGTATGTGGTGGCAGTATAGTGAGTCCAAAGTTTGTCCTAAGTGCAGCTCATTGTAATGTAACAAAGTGAGTATTTAACAGTATTATTCTCTGGATAATTTATAATTAATACGTTTTCGTTAAAAATTTTTATTAAAATAAAAATAATAATAAATGTATAAGGTGAGATAGCCTTGTACTTTGAGGAATGATTTTCCAAGCTGGTAGAAACCTCTTCAAATCCAGAAGGTTGGCTTGGAACACTAAATAGTTGTTATAATTAGTACTTGTGTAGTTTATATATTTGTGGTCCTCATCCTTCCAAACTTATATTGAAATTATTATCCACCCATGTGCGTCTTCAAGGAGGTCCATTTTAAATACTTTCTAGTATACTAAGTATACTTACTAAGTATAATAAGTATACTTTCTAGTAAACTAGGCTGGGAACTAGTTTGCCTTGTCAGAATGGTAGCTGTTTCTTTCTTGACCGGTAGACAATAACAAGGCATAAGGAACAAACTGTCTTCAAAACATAGTGTACCCCCCTACCTCGGTGTCGTGGACCTTACACTCTTTCATTCGGCTCTGGCTTTTGCCACAGGACTTCCTCACTCAAATACTTGCCTTGGTTCTTGTTCTAGTCCATTCTTTCTGGCCACATCGCCTGCCGTACGACACAGACTTAATTATGTTCTCCATAGATGTTATTGTCTCCCTATTCTTCCTTATTCTCGATATAACAATATCTTTTACTGTTTTAAAAATTCTTCTTAGTCCAAACTACATACTATTCCTTCCATTGTTAACTCCCTGACCACCCAAACCCACTAGTTTCTAACCTCGCTTCCTCTTCCATTCCTAACAATCCTCCCAGGCGCCTGAAAAGAAGATGACTACGAGACCTGCTAAAGTAAAAACGTCTTTAGAGTACTACCAATTTTCCACACCAATGCCTGCTACCAATACGTTTCTCTAAATTCTCCATTAAAAACTAAAATAAAATTTACTAGATGTATGTATATAAACGTACAATACTAAATTTCAATGAAGAAATAATTCTTCATTAAATTTTTGGTTCATTACCCCATCGATAACGTAAACATAATGAATGATAGGGAATGAACTCATCTCTCTGAAGAAGACCTAGAACTAAGTTCGAAATGTCACTACATACACTCAAAGAAGTTTTACAGTTGCTATTTGTTTTATCTCTTGACCTCAGTTCGACCAACTCATTTGATACTGCTTGATCACTTCTAAAGTTAACTACATCTCTAGCAAGATTAATATTTTTCAGAGAGGTAAATAGTTTCCTTTATGAAAACATAACTGTGCAAAATCACACCACAAAAGGACTCTTATCTCTGGTTTCAATTAAGATGTATTTAGACTTCGCTTAGTTTATGAATAGCCCCATAGGTGGTGCAAAAATAATGTATTCTGAGGCATTGACACTAATATTTGTAATCTAAACTTTTCATGTACTGTTGGAAAAGTGATTTTTTTCTTTTTCATGATTTAAACTTTAATTATTTAAATTATAATTTGATTATTTTTTATTTTAGGGATGATGGTTATGTTATTTTTGGAACAATTCGTAATCTCAGAGTAGTCGATGATTACTTTCAAAATCATTCATCTTCGATAAGTGAAATCTACACTCATCCTCGTTATAATGCTTCAAATAATAATAATGACATTGCACTCTACAAATTAGAAATTACGCTGAGTGAATCTGAAAGACCAATATGCCTAGATACTGGAATTTCTCTTTTCAATAAGATGTTAATAGCTACAGGCTTTGGAACCAATGAAGGTATTACATGAAATTGATTATTATATTTTATTTCTTTTATTTATGTGTAATAAAAAAACAAAAATTAGTTCTTGGATATTAAATGTGTGTAATTCATTAAATTACACGGCCAATTATCTATCTATCTATTGTAATAATTTTAAAAAATATAAAAATAAAATAAAAAGAATCTAGATCGTTTAATGTCTTTTTTCAAATATAAAGGATAACTTGGGTTCAAATTTAAGAACACTAATATCAAATGGATAATAGAATTATATTTAAACTTTTATAATATAAAAAGAAAGACTCTTAATTTTATTATATAAAGAGAAAGAGAGACTCTTAATCTCAGGGCGTGTG